>NW_027077838.1:0-135000 GCF_963930625.1 Muntiacus reevesi | reverse complement strand
AAATTTTTCATGTTTGCAGCTTCCAAATTTTCCATTTTGAGAATAATACTTTCGCCTCCAAACCAGAGTGACTTGGGGACACAAAGGTAGAAGTCGATAATTTTCTTTGCCTATGTCTGAATATTTACAGTCAGAGGTAGAAAAGGAGGAGTCTGTCCCTTGTCTAGATGATGTTAATCCCCAGGTGTGGGATGACTCCAGCCCTGGTTTAGCCATAAATGTTCCACCAGTAAAGATTTCTCTGAGACCAAATGCTCCCTAGCCCTGGAAAAGACAATATCCCTTAAAACCAGTAGCACTTGAGGGTCTTAAACCATTAGTTAACAAATACGGAGATACTGGAACTCGAATCAGCTGTGAGTCCCCCTGCAACACCCCAATCTTGCCCGTTCAAAAACCAGATGGATCTTACCGATTCATCCAGGATCTAAGAGCTGTTAATGAAGCTGTGGTTCCCATCCACCCCATAGTCCCAAACCCATATACACTCCTATCCCAAGTCCCAGGAAATGCCAAGTACTTCTCAGTCTTGGACTTTTAAGGTGCTTTCTTTTGCATTCCTCTCCATCCTGAATCCCAAAAACTCTTTGCTTTTGAGTGGCGGGACTTGGAAACAAGAGAGACCATACAACTCTCGACTGGACTCGACTACCCCAAGGGTTTAGGGACAGCCCTCATATCTTCGGGACTTCCTCGGGGAGAGAACTAAGGGAATTAACTTTAACAAACAGTAGTCTAATACAGTATGTGGATGACTTGCTCATAGCTAGGCCAGATTTTACCAGCTCTCAAATGGACACTATTTAAAAGGCTAACTTTCCTGTATGAAAATGGTTATCGAGTATCACCCAAGTAGGCTCAGATTAGCGTAACCCAAGTAAAATACCTTGGATTTATAATTATGGAGAGAAAAAGAATGCCTGACCCCGAGGGGCGATCCCTCATCTTAAATACCCCGTACCCCCAAACAAAACAACAGCTTAGGGGATTTTTAGGAAGGACCGGCTTTTGCAGGATCTGGATTCCTAATTATGGCAATCTGGCCAGACCCCTATATGAAAATTTAAGGGGGAAAGAGGAAGAGCCACTCGACTGGCATGAGACCTGCAAGGTGGCCTTTAATGCCCTAAAAGAGTCCATCACTACAGCCCCAGCTTTAGGCCTCCCCAACCTGGAGAAGCCTTTTAGACTCTATGTTTCTGGAAGGACAGGAACTGCTCTTGGGGTGTTAGAGCAGATGATGGGGCCCGTATTACAACCTGTGGCTTATCTCTCAAAATAACTAGATGAGGTGGCCAGAGGGGGGCCCACTTGCCTCCGGGCAGTAGCAGCCACCGCTCTTCTGGTTAAGGAGGCATCTAAGCTGACCCTCGGTCAGCCCACCACAGTGTATACGCCACACCGGGTGCAAGCAGACTTGGAAACGAAAGGGGACAGGTGGATGACAGGGGGAAGGATCACCCAATACCAAGCCCTCCTCCTTGACACTCCAGAAATAAAGTTGAGGGTCTGCCAGACTTTAAATCCAGCAACCTTACTGCCAGATCCCCCTACCTCCCCTCTGGATCACCAATGCATACAAATCACAGACGAGTTATACTCTTCTCGCCGGGACCTATCAGAGACACCTTTATCTGACCCAGAGGAAAACTGGCACACAGATGGCAGCAGTTTTGTAGAAAAGGGAGAGAGGAAAGCAGGATATGCTGTAGCGAGCCTGGAAGAAACTAAGGAAAGTGGGTCTCTTCCCCCAGACACCTCAGCCCAGAAAGCTGAACTTTTTGCCCTGACAAGAGCTTTGGAGTTAGGAGAAGGAAAGAGGATTAATGTGTGTATGGACTCTAAGTATGCTTTCCTCATTCTGCATGCCCGTGCAGCAATTTGGAAAGAAAGAGGGATGCTCAGTGCCCGAAGCTCTGCTATTAAACACAAAGAGCTCATTCTCAGGCTCCTTGAGGCAGTCAAACTTCCTGCAAAATTAGCTGTCATCCACTGCAAGAGTCACCAAAAGGGGCAAGAAAAAGAGGCTCAGGGAAATAGGAAAGCTGATCAAGAGGCAGGACGAGCTGCCGGGAAAGTTACTTCTGCCACTGCTATCTGCCCCCTTTTCCCCAAGGAAACCCTGACTCCAGATTTTACCCCAGGGGGACATTCCCGATATGCTGAGCGGGGCTGGAAGATTGGGTCACATGGGTGGTTTCAGCCTGATCAGGCCCAAATAATACTCCCTGATTCTCAGGTTTAAAACATTACTAACTCCTTACATAAGAGCGCCCATTTTGGAAAAGATAATCTAGAAATCTTGCTTAAGCCTATTCTCTCCCATCCCCAGTTAGCTAAGGTTGTTAAACTGGTCACACAAAATTGTGACACCTGTCTAAAAAATAACCCAAAAACCAGACCTCCTCTAATTACACCTGTCCAACATCGGGGATCATACCCAGGAGCGGACTGGCAAGTAGAATTTACAGCCATGCCCAAGACCCAAGGGTTTTCTTACTTGCTAGACTTTATTGACACATTCACAGGATGGATCGAAGCGTTCCCTACTGAGACTGAGAGAGCTACAGAAGTCTGTAAAGCTCTGCTGAAGGAGATAGTGCCTAGGTTTGGGCTGCCTCGGTCACTTCAGAGTGACAACGGGCCCTCACTTACAGCCACGATACCCCAGAACCTAGCCGCATGCTTAGGCATAAAATACCAGCTCCGCTCATCCTGGAGGCCTCAAGCTTCAGGAAAGGTAGAGAGAGCCAACCAGACTCTTAAAAGGGTTCTGGCTAAGCTATGTCAGAAACACATAATAAGTGGACACATATGCTGCCCATAGCCCTCATGAGGCTACGGACATCCCCCAAACGGCCACTATTGTTAAGTCCTTATGAAATGATGTATGGACGACCATTCTGAACTTCTGATTTGTTTCTTGACGAGGATGCCAATACACTCTTAAAACATATAATTGACCTGGGAAGGTTTCAGCAAGAACTCCAACGGTATGGAGAACAAACCACAGGAAGACTTGAAAAATCCCCAGGTAAAGCCAGGGGATCAAGTATCAGTAAAGACCTGGCAAGAAAAAGGGAGTCCAAACCAGCTGTCCGAGAAATGGACAGGGCCATATCAGGTTGTTCTAGTGACTTCAACTGCTGTAAAAGTGAAGGGTCTCTCTGCCTGGGTCCACAATTCTAGAATAAAACCCTATGGCCTACAGGAGGGGGAGACAGAAACTGAGACTCCAAAGCCAGAGGACAGCTATTCCTGTGAACCTGTTGAAGATCTCAGGCTCTTGTTCAAGCAGAACCCCATCAATCCTGCCTCAGATAAGTAAAATGCATCATATGATGTTCTTCCTCTTTCTAATCATATCTCCCTGTATGGCTATTGATCTCTCCCTAAACGAGGCATGTTCACTTGCAAACCACACTGCTTCTCAACTCAACCTAAGCAGCCCGGGCTGCATCTGCATTAATGACAAAGGTTGGGGGTATGTCCAACCCATCCCAGGGTATCAATATCAAAGGCCCACACTTCCAGCCGAGCTATGGGCTGTTACTCAGCGCCCCCATGTGGTCGTAATATGGCCTTTTGGGAAAAGGGGGAAAAAAAACTTCATGTCTTGGTACCAGCAACAACTGTCTCTATTTACCCCCTGGATGACATCTGCAATCCCACCTGAGCCCTTATTTTCTCTCATGACTAACATCCCCCAAGTGACCTTCCCTATCTCTCTAAAAAGCCACTCCCTAACAGGGGTGTCAGTGAGAAATCTAGACGACTCACAATGTGGGGTGACCGTCACTGTTGAAACTGATGGGAAAAACCGGGACAGGCCCTGCAGCTGGGAGACCAGCCGACGCCACCCCCGGCCAGCACGCACCTGGCCCGGCCCGGGGCGCTTCCCGGACACTGAGCGGCCTGGCGAGGCTGCGGGAGATCTGGCGGGGGTTGCGGAGGGGGGTGGCTTGAGCGGGGAGCACGTCTCGGTGGCCCCCCAACCCCCGCCCCCCACCATCCCGTTCGCTGCTCAGGGTCACGTGGCTCCGGACGAGCGGGGCGTCGGCCCGGGGCCGCGGTCCCCGGAGCCTCCTGCGGGCTTAGGGGCAGCCCAGCCGGGGCCCCAGGCGCCCATCCTGCCGGCTGTTCAAACACCCTGGAGTGCCTCAGCCCCTCCCTGTCCCCAAACCGAGGCCCGCCCTGCCCCCACGCCACGGGCCCAGCAAAGGACCTTCCTGAGAGAGCGGACGAGTGACAGCCAGGCACACGGACAGGCACTCGCACGCACCCAAGTCAGGTGAGACAGAGGCAGAAAGAGTCGAGGGTTCAGAGAGAGACTGGAAGACAGCGTGTGGGCAGGGTGGGCCTCGGGCAGGATGCCGGGCAGCTACAGAGACCACCCGGCCCTGAGCAGCCAAAGCGATGGGGGCGGGGGGAGGCCACTGAGAAGCGGCGAGCCTGGAGAGGCCCAGGGTGGGAGGACACCTGAGATCTCCGCGCTCCGCGCCCCGCCTCCGTCCCCCCAACCCCCTGCACGCATGCCACGCCTGGGCGCTCTGACACTAGCTTCTCTGGAGTTTTGTCACTTGAATTTCTCTCCCTCTGCTCAACTGAGTGATGACAGTGTATTGAACAGCTAGGTCATTTCCAAATAAATTAAGCTGAGTGTTTCACAGGACACCCGGGCATGTATGGAGAGACCAGCACGGATGCATGGACACCAAACTTGGTAACTGGACAACCAATGGGAAATTACTGTCTGACTCAGGAGAGAGAAAGAAACCCGAACAAATGGAATGAAATGAACAGAAACACAAGCTTTGCAACTCACACCCTAATTCAATTACCAGAAAATAAACAACACTATAACCATTTAAGAAAAACAATAGACCTCTCCATGACCTTTGGTCGGGTGAGGAGTTCAAACACACACCAAAAAAAAGCCAACTTTTCCAAGTCGTGAATATGTTAGTTCACACATTGACTTTTACATTGAAATGTGTAACAAATAAACTTAAAATCATTGACTCAATACATAAGCATGGAAGTATTTTAAACATAAAATATGTTCTATAGTATTCTGGAAGCACTTGGCACATCTGTAAATGAATCAGACCCAAAACTGGAACGTAGTGGAAGAGTCAGGATAGTCTAAAAATGAATCCCTAACTAAAAGGAACACACAGGATTACTGTAGATAAAAAAGGTTAAAGAAGAGAAGCTAGAAATCAGTCAATAAATGTCTTAGGGGTGAGCTTAGAGTGACTAGCCTCTGCGTGACTCTAAATTTTTCATGTTAACAGCTTCCAAACTTTCCATGGTGAGGATAATACTTTCGCCTCCAAACCAGAGTGACTTGGGGACACAAAGGTAGAAGTCGATAATTTTCTTTGCCTATGTCTGAATATTTACAGTCAGAGGTAGAAAAGGAGAAGTCTGTCCCTTGTCTAGATGAGGTCAATCCCCAGGTGTGGGATGACTCCAGCCCTGGTTTAGCCATAAATGTTCCACCAGTAAAGATTTCTCTGAGACCAAATGCTCCCTAGCCCTGGAAAAGACAATATCCTTTAAAACCAGTAGCTCTTGAGGGTCTTAGAACATTAGTTAACAAATACCGAGATACTGGAACTCGAATCAGCTGTGAGTCCTCCTGCAACACCCCAATCTTGCCCGTTCAAAAACCAGATGGATCTTACCGATTCGTCCAGGATCTAAGAGCTGTTAATGAAGCTGTGGTTCCCATCCACCCCATAGTCCCAAACCCATATACACTCCTATCCCAAGTCCCAGGAAATGCCAAGTATTTCTCTGTCTTGGACCTTCAACGTGCTTTCTTTTGCATTCCTCTCCATCCTGAATCCCAAAAACTCTTTGCTTTTGAGTGGCGGGACTTGGAATCAAGAGAGACCATACAACTCTCGACTGGACTCCACTACCCCAAGGGTTTAGGGACAGCCCTCATATCTTCGGGACTTCCTCGGGGAGAGAACTAAGGGAATTAACTTTAACAAACAGTAGTCTAATACAGTATGTGGATGACTTGCTCATAGCTAGGCCAGATTTTACCAGCTCTCAAATGGACCCTATTTAAAACGCTAACATTCCTGTATGAAAAGGGTTATCGAGTATCCCCCAAGTAGGCTCAGATTAGCTTAACCCAAGTAAAATACCTTGGATTTATAATTACGGAGAGAAAAAGAATGCCTGACCCCGAGGGGAGATCCCTCATCTTAAATACCCCGTACCCCCAAACAAAACAACAGCTTAGGGGATTTTTAGGAAGGACCGGCTTTTGCAGGATCTGGATTCCTAATTATGGCAATCTGGCCAGACCCCTATATGAAAATTTAAGGGGGAAAGAGGAAGAGCCACTCGACTGGCATGAGACCTGCAAGGTGGCCTTTAATGCCCTAAAAGAGTCCATCACTACAGCCCCAGCTTTAGGCCTCCCCAACCTGGAGAAGCCTTTTAGACTCTATGTTTCTGGAAGGACAGGAACTGCTCTTGGGGTGTTAGAGCAGATGATGGGGCCCGTATTACAACCTGTGGCTTATCTCTCAAAATAACTAGATGAGGTGGCCAGAGGGTGGCCCACTTGCCTCCGGGCAGTAGCAGCCACTGCTCTTATGGTTAAGGAGGCATCTAAGCTGACCCTGGGTCAGCCCACTACAGTGTATACGCCTCACTGGGTGCAAGTAGTCTTGGAAACGAAAGGGGACAGGTGGATGACAGGGGGAAGGATCACCCAATACCAAGCCCTCCTCCTTGACACTCCAGAAATAAAGTTGAGGGTCTGCCAGACTTTAAATCCAGCAACCTTACTGCCAGATCCCCCTACCTCCCCTCTGGATCACCAATGCATACAAATCACAGACGAGTTATACTCTTCTCGCCGGGACCTATCAGAGACACCTTTATCTGACCCAGAGGAAAACTGGCACACAGATGGCAGCAGTTTTGTAGAAAAGGGAGAGAGGAAAGCAGGATATGCTGTAGCGAGCCTGGAAGAAACTAAGGAAAGTGGGTCTCTTCCCCCAGACACCTCAGCCCAGAAAGCTGAACTTTTTGCCCTGACAAGAGCTTTGGAGTTAGGAGAAGGAAAGAGGATTAATGTGTGTATGGACTCTAAGTATGCTTTCCTCATTCTGCATGCCCGTGCAGCAATTTGGAAAGAAAGAGGGATGCTCAGTGCCCGAAGCTCTGCTATTAAACACAAAGAGCTCATTCTCAGGCTCCTTGAGGCAGTCAAACTTCCTGCAAAATTAGCTGTCATCCACTGCAAGAGTCACCAAAAGGGGCAAGAAAAAGAGGCTCAGGGAAATAGGAAAGCTGATCAAGAGGCAGGACGAGCTGCCGGGGAAGCTACTTCTGCCACTGCTATCTGCCCCCTTTTCCCCAAGGAAACCCTGACTCCAGATTTTACCCCAGGGGGACATTCCCGATATGCTGAGCGGGGCTGGAAGATTGGGTCACATGGGTGGTTTCAGCCTGATCAGGCCCAAATAATACTCCCTGATTCTCAGGTTTAAAACATTACTAACTCCTTACATAAGAGCGCCCATTTTGGAAAAGATAATCTAGAAATCTTGCTTAGGCCTATTCTCTCCCATCCCCAGTTAGCTAAGGTTGTTAAACAGGTCACACAAAATTGTGACACCTGTCTAAAAAATAACCCAAAAACCAGACCTCCTCTAATTACACCTGTCCAACATCGGGGATCATACCCAGGAGCGGACTGGCAAGTAGAATTTACAGCCATGCCCAAGACCCAAGGGTTTTCTTACTTGCTAGACTTTATTGACACATTCACAGGATGGATCGAAGCGTTCCCTACTGAGACTGAGAGAGCTACAGAAGTCTGTAAAGCTCTGCTGAAGGAGATAGTGCCTAGGTTTGGGCTGCCTCGGTCACTTCAGAGTGACAACGGGCCCTCACTTACAGCCACGATACCCCAGAACCTAGCCGCATGCTTAGGCATAAAATACCAGCTCCGCTCATCCTGGAGGCCTCAAGCTTCAGGAAAGGTAGAGAGAGCCAACCAGACTCTTAAAAGGGCTCTGGCTAAGCTATGTCAGAAACACATAATAAGTGGACACATATGCTGCCCATAGCCCTCATGAGGCTACGGACATCCCCCAAACGGCCACTATTGTTAAGTCCTTATGAAATGATGTATGGACGACCATTCTGAACTTCTGATTTGTTTCTTGACGAGGATGCCAATACACTCTTAAAACATATAATTCACCTGGGAAGGTTTCAGCAAGAACTCCAACGGTATGGAGAACAAACCACAGGAAGACTTGAAAAATCCCCAGGTAAAGCCAGGGGATCAAGTATCAGTAAAGACCTGGCAAGAAAAAGGGAGTCCAAACCAGCTGTCCGAGAAATGGACAGGGCCATATCAGGTTGTTCTAGTGACTTCAACTGCTGTAAAAGTGAAGGGTCTCTCTGCCTGGGTCCACAATTCTAGAATAAAACCCTATGGCCTACAGGAGGGAGAGACAGAAACTGAGACTCCAAAGCCAGAGGACAGCTATTCCTGTGAACCTGTTGAAGATCTCAGGCTCTTGTTCAAGCAGAACCCCATCAATCCTGCCTCAGATAAGTAAAATGCATCATATGATGTTCTTCCTCTTTCTAATCATATCTCCCTGTATGGCTATTGATCTCTCCCTAAACGAGGCATGTTCACTTGCAAACCACACTGCTTCTCAACTCAACCTAAGCAGCCCGGGCTGCATCTGCATTAATGACAAAGGTTGGGGGTATGTCCAACCCATCCCAGGGTATCAATATCAAAGGCCCACACTTCCAGCCGAGCTATGGGCTGTTACTCAGCGCCCCCATGTGGTCGTAATATGGCCTTTTGGGAAAAGGGGGAAAAAAAACTTCATGTCTTGGTACCAGCAACAACTGTCTCTATTTACCCCCTGGATGACATCTGCAATCCCACCTGAGCCCTTATTTTCTCTCATGACTAACATCCCCCAAGTGACCTTCCCTATCTCTCTAAAAAGCCACTCCCTAACAGGGGTGTCAGTGAGAAATCTAGATGACTCACAATGTGGGGTGACCGTCACTGTTGAAACTGATGGGAAAAACCGGGACAGGCCCTGCAGCTGGGAGACCAGCCGACGCCACCCCCGGCCAGCACGCACCTGGCCCGGCCCGGGGCGCTTCCCGGACACTGAGCGGCCTGGCGAGGCTGCGGGAGATCTGGCGGGGGTTGCGGAGGGGGGTGGCTTGAGCGGGGAGCACGTCTCGGTGGCCCCCCAACCCCCGCCCCCCACCATCCCGTTCGCTGCTCAGGGTCACGTGGCTCCGGACGAGCGGGGCGTCGGCCCGGGGCCGCGGTCCCCGGAGCCTCCTGCGGGCTTAGGGGCAGCCCAGCCGGGGCCCCAGGCGCCCATCCTGCCGGCTGTTCAAACACCCTGGAGTGCCTCAGCCCCTCCCTGTCCCCAAACCGAGGCCCGCCCTGCCCCCACGCCACGGGCCCAGCAAAGGACCTTCCTGAGAGAGCGGACGAGTGACAGCCAGGCACACGGACAGGCACTCGCACGCACCCAAGTCAGGTGAGACAGAGGCAGAAAGAGTCGAGGGTTCAGAGAGAGACTGGAAGACAGCGTGTGGGCAGGGTGGGCCTCGGGCAGGATGCCGGGCAGCTACAGAGACCACCCGGCCCTGAGCAGCCAAAGCGATGGGGGCGGGGGGAGGCCACTGAGAAGCGGCGAGCCTGGAGAGGCCCAGGGTGGGAGGACACCTGAGATCTCCGCGCTCCGCGCCCCGCCTCCGTCCCCCCAACCCCCTGCACGCATGCCACGCCTGGGCGCTCTGACACTAGCTTCTCTGGAGTTTTGTCACTTGAATTTCTCTCCCTCTGCTCAACTGAGTGATGACAGTGTATTGAACAGCTAGGTCATTTCCAAATAAATTAAGCTGAGTGTTTCACAGGACACCCGGACATGTATGGAGAGACCAGCACGGATGCATGGACACCAAACTTGGTAACTGGACAACCAATGGGAAATTACTCTCTGACTCAGGAGAGAGAAAGAAACCCGAACAAATGGAATGAAATGAACAGAAACACAAGCTTTGCAACTCACACCCTAATTCAATTACCAGAAAATAAACAACACTATAACCATTTAAGAAAAACAATAGACCTCTCCATGACCTTTGGTCGGGTGAGGAGTTCAAACACACACCAAAAAAAAGCCAACTTTTCCAAGTCGTGAATATGTTAGTTCACACATTGACTTTTACATTGAAATGTGTAACAAATAAACTTAAAATCATTGACTCAATACATAAGCATGGAAGTATTTTAAACATAAAATATGTTCTATAGTATTCTGGAAGCACTTGGCACATCTGTAAATGAATCAGACCCAAAACTGGAACGTAGTGGAAGAGTCAGGATAGTCTAAAAATGAATCCCTAACTAAAAGGAACACACAGGATTACTGTAGATAAAAAAGGTTAAAGAAGAGAAGCTAGAAATCAGTCAATAAATGTCTTAGGGGTGAGCTTAGAGTGACTAGCCTCTGCGTGACTCTAAATTTTTCATGTTAACAGCTTCCAAACTTTCCATGGTGAGGATAATACTTTCGCCTCCAAACCAGAGTGACTTGGGGACACAAAGGTAGAAGTCGATAATTTTCTTTGCCTATGTCTGAATATTTACAGTCAGAGGTAGAAAAGGAGAAGTCTGTCCCTTGTCTAGATGAGGTCAATCCCCAGGTGTGGGATGACTCCAGCCCTGGTTTAGCCATAAATGTTCCACCAGTAAAGATTTCTCTGAGACCAAATGCTCCCTAGCCCTGGAAAAGACAATATCCTTTAAAACCAGTAGCTCTTGAGGGTCTTAGAACATTAGTTAACAAATACCGAGATACTGGAACTCGAATCAACTGTGAGTCCTCCTGCAAATCCCCAATCTTGCCCGTTCAAAAACCAGATGGATCTTACCGATTCGTCCAGGATCTAAGAGCTGTTAATGAAGCTGTGGTTCCCATCCACCCCATAGTCCCAAACCCATATACACTCCTATCCCAAGTCCCAGGAAATGCCAAGTATTTCTCTGTCTTGGACCTTCAACTTGCTTTCTTTTGCATTCCTCTCCATCCTGAATCCCAAAAACTCTTTGCTTTTGAGTGGCGGGACTTGGAATCAAGAGAGACCATACAACTCTCGACTGGACTCCACTACCCCAAGGGTTTAGGGACAGCCCTCATATCTTCGGGACTTCCTCGGGGAGAGAACTAAGGGAATTAACTTTAACAAACAGTAGTCTAATACAGTATGTGGATGACTTGCTCATAGCTAGGCCAGATTTTACCAGCTCTCAAATGGACCCTATTTAAAACGCTAACATTCCTGTATGAAAAGGGTTATCGAGTATCCCCCAAGTAGGCTCAGATTAGCTTAACCCAAGTAAAATACCTTGGATTTATAATTACGGAGAGAAAAAGAATGCCTTACCCCGAGGGGAGATCCCTCATCTTAAATACCCCGTACCCCCAAACAAAACAACAGCTTAGGGGATTTTTAGGAAGGACCGGCTTTTGCAGGATCTGGATTCCTAATTATGGCAATCTGGCCAGACCCCTATATGAAAATTTAAGGGGGAAAGAGGAAGAGCCACTCGACTGGCATGAAACCTGCAAGGTGGCCTTTAATGCCCTAAAAGAGTCCATCACTACAGCCCCAGCTTTAGGCCTCCCCAACCTGGAGAAGCCTTTTAGACTCTATGTTTCTGGAAGGACAGGAACTGCTCTTGGGGTGTTAGAGCAGATGATGGGGCCCGTATTACAACCTGTGGCTTATCTCTCAAAATAACTAGATGAGGTGGCCAGAGGGTGGCCCACTTGCCTCCGGGCAGTAGCAGCCACTGCTCTTATGGTTAAGGAGGCATCTAAGCTGACCCTGGGTCAGCCCACTACAGTGTATACGCCTCACTGGGTGCAAGTAGTCTTGGAAACGAAAGGGGACAGGTGGATGACAGGGGGAAGGATCACCCAATACCAAGCCCTCCTCCTTGACACTCCAGAAATAAAGTTGAGGGTCTGCCAGACTTTAAATCCAGCAACCTTACTGCCAGATCCCCCTACCTCCCCTCTGGATCACCAATGCATACAAATCACAGACGAGTTATACTCTTCTCGCCGGGACCTATCAGAGACACCTTTATCTGACCCAGAGGAAAACTGGCACACAGATGGCAGCAGTTTTGTAGAAAAGGGAGAGAGGAAAGCAGGATATGCTGTAGCGAGCCTGGAAGAAACTAAGGAAAGTGGGTCTCTTCCCCCAGACACCTCAGCCCAGAAAGCTGAACTTTTTGCCCTGACAAGAGCTTTGGAGTTAGGAGAAGGAAAGAGGATTAATGTGTGTATGGACTCTAAGTATGCTTTCCTCATTCTGCATGCCCGTGCAGCAATTTGGAAAGAAAGAGGGATGCTCAGTGCCCGAAGCTCTGCTATTAAACACAAAGAGCTCATTCTCAGGCTCCTTGAGGCAGTCAAACTTCCTGCAAAATTAGCTGTCATCCACTGCAAGAGTCACCAAAAGGGGCAAGAAAAAGAGGCTCAGGGAAATAGGAAAGCTGATCAAGAGGCAGGACGAGCTGCCGGGGAAGCTACTTCTGCCACTGCTATCTGCCCCCTTTTCCCCAAGGAAACCCTGACTCCAGATTTTACCCCAGGGGGACATTCCCGATATGCTGAGCGGGGCTGGAAGATTGGGTCACATGGGTGATTTCAGCCTGATCAGGCCCAAATAATACTCCCTGATTCTCAGGTTTAAAACATTACTAACTCCTTACATAAGAGCGCCCATTTTGGAAAAGATAATCTAGAAATCTTGCTTAAGCCTATTCTCTCCCATCCCCAGTTAGCTAAGGTTGTTAAACAGGTCACACAAAATTGTGACACCTGTCTAAAAAATAACCCAAAAACCAGACCTCCTCTAATTACACCTGTCCAACATCGGGGATCATACCCAGGAGCGGACTGGCAAGTAGAATTTACAGCCATGCCCAAGACCCAAGGGTTTTCTTACTTGCTAGACTTTATTGACACATTCACAGGATGGATCGAAGCGTTCCCTACTGAGACTGAGAGAGCTACAGAAGTCTGTAAAGCTCTGCTGAAGGAGATAGTGCCTAGGTTTGGGCTGCCTCGGTCACTTCAGAGTGACAACGGGCCCTCACTTACAGCCACGATACCCCAGAACCTAGCCGCATGCTTAGGCATAAAATACCAGCTCCGCTCATCCTGGAGGCCTCAAGCTTCAGGAAAGGTAGAGAGAGCCAACCAGACTCTTAAAAGGGCTCTGGCTAAGCTATGTCAGAAACACATAATAAGTGGACACATATGCTGCCCATAGCCCTCATGAGGCTACGGACATCCCCCAAACGGCCACTATTGTTAAGTCCTTATGAAATGATGTATGGACGACCATTCTGAACTTCTGATTTGTTTCTTGACGAGGATGCCAATACACTCTTAAAACATATAATTCACCTGGGAAGGTTTCAGCAAGAACTCCAACGGTATGGAGAACAAACCACAGGAAGACTTGAAAAATCCCCAGGTAAAGCCAGGGGATCAAGTATCAGTAAAGACCTGGCAAGAAAAAGGGAGTCCAAACCAGCTGTCCGAGAAATGGACAGGGCCATATCAGGTTGTTCTAGTGACTTCAACTGCTGTAAAAGTGAAGGGTCTCTCTGCCTGGGTCCACAATTCTAGAATAAAACCCTATGGCCTACAGGAGGGAGAGACAGAAACTGAGACTCCAAAGCCAGAGGACAGCTATTCCTGTGAACCTGTTGAAGATCTCAGGCTCTTGTTCAAGCAGAACCCCATCAATCCTGCCTCAGATAAGTAAAATGCATCATATGATGTTCTTCCTCTTTCTAATCATATCTCCCTGTATGGCTATTGATCTCTCCCTAAACGAGGCATGTTCACTTGCAAACCACACTGCTTCTCAACTCAACCTAAGCAGCCCGGGCTGCATCTGCATTAATGACAAAGGTTGGGGGTATGTCCAACCCATCCCAGGGTATCAATATCAAAGGCCCACACTTCCAGCCGAGCTATGGGCTGTTACTCAGCGCCCCCATGTGGTCGTAATATGGCCTTTTGGGAAAAGGGGGAAAAAAAACTTCATGTCTTGGTACCAGCAACAACTGTCTCTATTTACCCCCTGGATGACATCTGCAATCCCACCTGAGCCCTTATTTTCTCTCATGACTAACATCCCCCAAGTGACCTTCCCTATCTCTCTAAAAAGCCACTCCCTAACAGGGGTGTCAGTGAGAAATCTAGACGACTCACAATGTGGGGTGACCGTCACTGTTGAAACTGATGGGAAAAACCGGGACAGGCCCTGCAGCTGGGAGACCAGCCGACGCCACCCCCGGCCAGCACGCACCTGGCCCGGCCCGGGGCGCTTCCCGGACACTGAGCGGCCTGGCGAGGCTGCGGGAGATCTGGCGGGGGTTGCGGAGGGGGGTGGCTTGAGCGGGGAGCACGTCTCGGTGGCCCCCCAACCCCCGCCCCCCACCATCCCGTTCGCTGCTCAGGGTCACGTGGCTCCGGACGAGCGGGGCGTCGGCCCGGGGCCGCGGTCCCCGGAGCCTCCTGCGGGCTTAGGGGCAGCCCAGCCGGGGCCCCAGGCACCCATCCTGCCGGCTGTTCAAACACCCTGGAGTGCCTCAGCCCCTCCCTGTCCCCAAACCGAGGCCCGCCCTGCCCCCACGCCACGGGCCCAGCAAAGGACCTTCCTGAGAGAGCGGACGAGTGACAGCCAGGCACACGGACAGGCACTCGCACGCACCCAAGTCAGGTGAGACAGAGGCAGAAAGAGTCGAGGGTTCAGAGAGAGACTGGAAGACAGCGTGTGGGCAGGGTGGGCCTCGGGCAGGATGCCGGGCAGCTACAGAGACCACCCGGCCCTGAGCAGCCAAAGCGATGGGGGCGGGGGGAGGCCACTGAGAAGCGGCGAGCCTGGAGAGGCCCAGGGTGGGAGGACACCTGAGATCTCCGCGCTCCGCGCCCCGCCTCCGTCCCCCCAACCCCCTGCACGCATGCCACGCCTGGGCGCTCTGACACTAGCTTCTCTGGAGTTTTGTCACTTGAATTTCTCTCCCTCTGCTCAACTGAGTGATGACAGTGTATTGAACAGCTAGGTCATTTCCAAATAAATTAAGCTGAGTGTTTCACAGGACACCCGGACATGTATGGAGAGACCAGCACGGATGCATGGACACCAAACTTGGTAACTGGACAACCAATGGGAAATTACTCTCTGACTCAGGAGAGAGAAAGAAACCCGAACAAATGGAATGAAATGAACAGAAACACAAGCTTTGCAACTCACACCCTAATTCAATTACCAGAAAATAAACAACACTATAACCATTTAAGAAAAACAATAGACCTCTCCATGACCTTTGGTCGGGTGAGGAGTTCAAACACACACCAAAAAAAAGCCAACTTTTCCAAGTCGTGAATATGTTAGTTCACACATTGACTTTTACATTGAAATGTGTAACAAATAAACTTAAAATCATTGACTCAATACATAAGCATGGAAGTATTTTAAACATAAAATATGTTCTATAGTATTCTGGAAGCACTTGGCACATCTGTAAATGAATCAGACCCAAAACTGGAACGTAGTGGAAGAGTCAGGATAGTCTAAAAATGAATCCCTAACTAAAAGGAACACACAGGATTACTGTAGATAAAAAAGGTTAAAGAAGAGAAGCTAGAAATCAGTCAATAAATGTCTTAGGGGTGAGCTTAGAGTGACTAGCCTCTGCGTGACTCTAAATTTTTCATGTTAACAGCTTCCAAACTTTCCATGGTGAGGATAATACTTTCGCCTCCAAACCAGAGTGACTTGGGGACACAAAGGTAGAAGTCGATAATTTTCTTTGCCTATGTCTGAATATTTACAGTCAGAGGTAGAAAAGGAGAAGTCTGTCCCTTGTCTAGATGAGGTCAATCCCCAGGTGTGGGATGACTCCAGCCCTGGTTTAGCCATAAATGTTCCACCAGTAAAGATTTCTCTGAGACCAAATGCTCCCTAGCCCTGGAAAAGACAATATCCTTTAAAACCAGTAGCTCTTGAGGGTCTTAGAACATTAGTTAACAAATACCGAGATACTGGAACTCGAATCAGCTGTGAGTCCTCCTGCAAATCCCCAATCTTGCCCGTTCAAAAACCAGATGGATCTTACCGATTCGTCCAGGATCTAAGAGCTGTTAATGAAGCTGTGGTTCCCATCCACCCCATAGTCCCAAACCCATATACACTCCTATCCCAAGTCCCAGGAAATGCCAAGTATTTCTCTGTCTTGGACCTTCAACTTGCTTTCTTTTGCATTCCTCTCCATCCTGAATCCCAAAAACTCTTTGCTTTTGAGTGGCGGGACTTGGAATCAAGAGAGACCATACAACTCTCGACTGGACTCCACTACCCCAAGGGTTTAGGGACAGCCCTCATATCTTCGGGACTTCCTCGGGGAGAGAACTAAGGGAATTAACTTTAACAAACAGTAGTCTAATACAGTATGTGGATGACTTGCTCATAGCTAGGCCAGATTTTACCAGCTCTCAAATGGACCCTATTTAAAACGCTAACATTCCTGTATGAAAAGGGTTATCGAGTATCCCCCAAGTAGGCTCAGATTAGCTTAACCCAAGTAAAATACCTTGGATTTATAATTACGGAGAGAAAAAGAATGCCTGACCCCGAGGGGAGATCCCTCATCTTAAATACCCCGTACCCCCAAACAAAACAACAGCTTAGGGGATTTTTAGGAAGGACCGGCTTTTGCAGGATCTGGATTCCTAATTATGGCAATCTGGCCAGACCCCTATATGAAAATTTAAGGGGGAAAGAGGAAGAGCCACTCGACTGGCATGAGACCTGCAAGGTGGCCTTTAATGCCCTAAAAGAGTCCATCACTACAGCCCCAGCTTTAGGCCTCCCCAACCTGGAGAAGCCTTTTAGACTCTATGTTTCTGGAAGGACAGGAACTGCTCTTGGGGTGTTAGAGCAGATGATGGGGCCCGTATTACAACCTGTGGCTTATCTCTCAAAATAACTAGATGAGGTGGCCAGAGGGTGGCCCACTTGCCTCCGGGCAGTAGCAGCCACTGCTCTTATGGTTAAGGAGGCATCTAAGCTGACCCTGGGTCAGCCCACTACAGTGTATACGCCTCACTGGGTGCAAGTAGTCTTGGAAACGAAAGGGGACAGGTGGATGACAGGGGGAAGGATCACCCAATACCAAGCCCTCCTCCTTGACACTCCAGAAATAAAGTTGAGGGTCTGCCAGACTTTAAATCCAGCAACCTTACTGCCAGATCCCCCTACCTCCCCTCTGGATCACCAATGCATACAAATCACAGACGAGTTATACTCTTCTCGCCGGGACCTATCAGAGACACCTTTATCTGACCCAGAGGAAAACTGGCACACAGATGGCAGCAGTTTTGTAGAAAAGGGAGAGAGGAAAGCAGGATATGCTGTAGCGAGCCTGGAAGAAACTAAGGAAAGTGGGTCTCTTCCCCCAGACACCTCAGCCCAGAAAGCTGAACTTTTTGCCCTGACAAGAGCTTTGGAGTTAGGAGAAGGAAAGAGGATTAATGTGTGTATGGACTCTAAGTATGCTTTCCTCATTCTGCATGCCCGTGCAGCAATTTGGAAAGAAAGAGGGATGCTCAGTGCCCGAAGCTCTGCTATTAAACACAAAGAGCTCATTCTCAGGCTCCTTGAGGCAGTCAAACTTCCTGCAAAATTAGCTGTCATCCACTGCAAGAGTCACCAAAAGGGGCAAGAAAAAGAGGCTCAGGGAAATAGGAAAGCTGATCAAGAGGCAGGACGAGCTGCCGGGGAAGCTACTTCTGCCACTGCTATCTGCCCCCTTTTCCCCAAGGAAACCCTGACTCCAGATTTTACCCCAGGGGGACATTCCCGATATGCTGAGCGGGGCTGGAAGATTGGGTCACATGGGTGGTTTCAGCCTGATCAGGCCCAAATAATACTCCCTGATTCTCAGGTTTAAAACATTACTAACTCCTTACATAAGAGCGCCCATTTTGGAAAAGATAATCTAGAAATCTTGCTTAAGCCTATTCTCTCCCATCCCCAGTTAGCTAAGTTTGTTAAACAGGTCACACAAAATTGTGACACCTGTCTAAAAAATAACCCAAAAACCAGACCTCCTCTAATTACACCTGTCCAACATCGGGGATCATACCCAGGAGCGGACTGGCAAGTAGAATTTACAGCCATGCCCAAGACCCAAGGGTTTTCTTACTTGCTAGACTTTATTGACACATTCACAGGATGGATCGAAGCGTTCCCTACTGAGACTGAGAGAGCTACAGAAGTCTGTAAAGCTCTGCTGAAGGAGATAGTGCCTAGGTTTGGGCTGCCTCGGTCACTTCAGAGTGACAACGGGCCCTCACTTACAGCCACGATACCCCAGAACCTAGCCGCATGCTTAGGCATAAAATACCAGCTCCGCTCATCCTGGAGGCCTCAAGCTTCAGGAAAGGTAGAGAGAGCCAACCAGACTCTTAAAAGGGCTCTGGCTAAGCTATGTCAGAAACACATAATAAGTGGACACATATGCTGCCCATAGCCCTCATGAGGCTACGGACATCCCCCAAACGGCCACTATTGTTAAGTCCTTATGAAATGATGTATGGACGACCATTCTGAACTTCTGATTTGTTTCTTGACGAGGATGCCAATACACTCTTAAAACATATAATTCACCTGGGAAGGTTTCAGCAAGAACTCCAACGGTATGGAGAACAAACCACAGGAAGACTTGAAAAATCCCCAGGTAAAGCCAGGGGATCAAGTATCAGTAAAGACCTGGCAAGAAAAAGGGAGTCCAAACCAGCTGTCCGAGAAATGGACAGGGCCATATCAGGTTGTTCTAGTGACTTCAACTGCTGTAAAAGTGAAGGGTCTCTCTGCCTGGGTCCACAATTCTAGAATAAAACCCTATGGCCTACAGGAGGGGGAGACAGAAACTGAGACTCCAAAGCCAGAGGACAGCTATTCCTGTGAACCTGTTGAAGATCTCAGGCTCTTGTTCAAGCAGAACCCCATCAATCCTGCCTCAGATAAGTAAAATGCATCATATGATGTTCTTCCTCTTTCTAATCATATCTCCCTGTATGGCTATTGATCTCTCCCTAAACGAGGCATGTTCACTTGCAAACCACACTGCTTCTCAACTCAACCTAAGCAGCCCGGGCTGCATCTGCATTAATGACAAAGGTTGGGGGTATGTCCAACCCATCCCAGGGTATCAATATCAAAGGCCCACACTTCCAGCCGAGCTATGGGCTGTTACTCAGCGCCCCCATGTGGTCGTAATATGGCCTTTTGGGAAAAGGGGGAAAAAAAACTTCATGTCTTGGTACCAGCAACAACTGTCTCTATTTACCCCCTGGATGACATCTGCAATCCCACCTGAGCCCTTATTTTCTCTCATGACTAACATCCCCCAAGTGACCTTCCCTATCTCTCTAAAAAGCCACTCCCTAACAGGGGTGTCAGTGAGAAATCTAGACGACTCACAATGTGGGGTGACCGTCACTGTTGAAACTGATGGGAAAAACCGGGACAGGCCCTGCAGCTGGGAGACCAGCCGACGCCACCCCCGGCCAGCACGCACCTGGCCCGGCCCGGGGCGCTTCCCGGACACTGAGCGGCCTGGCGAGGCTGCGGGAGATCTGGCGGGGGTTGCGGAGGGGGGTGGCTTGAGCGGGGAGCACGTCTCGGTGGCCCCCCAACCCCCGCCCCCCACCATCCCGTTCGCTGCTCAGGGTCACGTGGCTCCGGACGAGCGGGGCGTCGGCCCGGGGCCGCGGTCCCCGGAGCCTCCTGCGGGCTTAGGGGCAGCCCAGCCGGGGCCCCAGGCGCCCATCCTGCCGGCTGTTCAAACACCCTGGAGTGCCTCAGCCCCTCCCTGTCCCCAAACCGAGGCCCGCCCTGCCCCCACGCCACGGGCCCAGCAAAGGACCTTCCTGAGAGAGCGGACGAGTGACAGCCAGGCACACGGACAGGCACTCGCACGCACCCAAGTCAGGTGAGACAGAGGCAGAAAGAGTCGAGGGTTCAGAGAGAGACTGGAAGACAGCGTGTGGGCAGGGTGGGCCTCGGGCAGGATGCCGGGCAGCTACAGAGACCACCCGGCCCTGAGCAGCCAAAGCGATGGGGGCGGGGGGAGGCCACTGAGAAGCGGCGAGCCTGGAGAGGCCCAGGGTGGGAGGACACCTGAGATCTCCGCGCTCCGCGCCCCGCCTCCGTCCCCCCAACCCCCTGCACGCATGCCACGCCTGGGCGCTCTGACACTAGCTTCTCTGGAGTTTTGTCACTTGAATTTCTCTCCCTCTGCTCAACTGAGTGATGACAGTGTATTGAACAGCTAGGTCATTTCCAAATAAATTAAGCTGAGTGTTTCACAGGACACCCGGACATGTATGGAGAGACCAGCACGGATGCATGGACACCAAACTTGGTAACTGGACAACCAATGGGAAATTACTCTCTGACTCAGGAGAGAGAAAGAAACCCGAACAAATGGAATGAAATGAACAGAAACACAAGCTTTGCAACTCACACCCTAATTCAATTACCAGAAAATAAACAACACTATAACCATTTAAGAAAAACAATAGACCTCTCCATGACCTTTGGTCGGGTGAGGAGTTCAAACACACACCAAAAAAAAGCCAACTTTTCCAAGTCGTGAATATGTTAGTTCACACATTGACTTTTACATTGAAATGTGTAACAAATAAACTTAAAATCATTGACTCAATACATAAGCATGGAAGTATTTTAAACATAAAATATGTTCTATAGTATTCTGGAAGCACTTGGCACATCTGTAAATGAATCAGACCCAAAACTGGAACGTAGTGGAAGAGTCAGGATAGTCTAAAAATGAATCCCTAACTAAAAGGAACACACAGGATTACTGTAGATAAAAAAGGTTAAAGAAGAGAAGCTAGAAATCAGTCAATAAATGTCTTAGGGGTGAGCTTAGAGTGACTAGCCTCTGCGTGACTCTAAATTTTTCATGTTAACAGCTTCCAAACTTTCCATGGTGAGGATAATACTTTCGCCTCCAAACCAGAGTGACTTGGGGACACAAAGGTAGAAGTCGATAATTTTCTTTGCCTATGTCTGAATATTTACAGTCAGAGGTAGAAAAGGAGAAGTCTGTCCCTTGTCTAGATGAGGTCAATCCCCAGGTGTGGGATGACTCCAGCCCTGGTTTAGCCATAAATGTTCCACCAGTAAAGATTTCTCTGAGACCAAATGCTCCCTAGCCCTGGAAAAGACAATATCCTTTAAAACCAGTAGCTCTTGAGGGTCTTAGAACATTAGTTAACAAATACCGAGATACTGGAACTCGAATCAGCTGTGAGTCCTCCTGCAAATCCCCAATCTTGCCCGTTCAAAAACCAGATGGATCTTACCGATTCGTCCAGGATCTAAGAGCTGTTAATGAAGCTGTGGTTCCCATCCACCCCATAGTCCCAAACCCATATACACTCCTATCCCAAGTCCCAGGAAATGCCAAGTATTTCTCTGTCTTGGACCTTCAACTTGCTTTCTTTTGCATTCCTCTCCATCCTGAATCCCAAAAACTCTTTGCTTTTGAGTGGCGGGACTTGGAATCAAGAGAGACCATACAACTCTCGACTGGACTCCACTACCCCAAGGGTTTAGGGACAGCCCTCATATCTTCGGGACTTCCTCGGGGAGAGAACTAAGGGAATTAACTTTAACAAACAGTAGTCTAATACAGTATGTGGATGACTTGCTCATAGCTAGGCCAGATTTTACCAGCTCTCAAATGGACCCTATTTAAAACGCTAACATTCCTGTATGAAAAGGGTTATCGAGTATCCCCCAAGTAGGCTCAGATTAGCTTAACCCAAGTAAAATACCTTGGATTTATAATTACGGAGAGAAAAAGAATGCCTGACCCCGAGGGGAGATCCCTCATCTTAAATACCCCGTACCCCCAAACAAAACAACAGCTTAGGGGATTTTTAGGAAGGACCGGCTTTTGCAGGATCTGGATTCCTAATTATGGCAATCTGGCCAGACCCCTATATGAAAATTTAAGGGGGAAAGAGGAAGAGCCACTCGACTGGCATGAGACCTGCAAGGTGGCCTTTAATGCCCTAAAAGAGTCCATCACTACAGCCCCAGCTTTAGGCCTCCCCAACCTGGAGAAGCCTTTTAGACTCTATGTTTCTGGAAGGACAGGAACTGCTCTTGGGGTGTTAGAGCAGATGATGGGGCCCGTATTACAACCTGTGGCTTATCTCTCAAAATAACTAGATGAGGTGGCCAGAGGGTGGCCCACTTGCCTCCGGGCAGTAGCAGCCACTGCTCTTATGGTTAAGGAGGCATCTAAGCTGACCCTGGGTCAGCCCACTACAGTGTATACGCCTCACTGGGTGCAAGTAGTCTTGGAAACGAAAGGGGACAGGTGGATGACAGGGGGAAGGATCACCCAATACCAAGCCCTCCTCCTTGACACTCCAGAAATAAAGTTGAGGGTCTGCCAGACTTTAAATCCAGCAACCTTACTGCCAGATCCCCCTACCTCCCCTCTGGATCACCAATGCATACAAATCACAGACGAGTTATACTCTTCTCGCCGGGACCTATCAGAGACACCTTTATCTGACCCAGAGGAAAACTGGCACACAGATGGCAGCAGTTTTGTAGAAAAGGGAGAGAGGAAAGCAGGATATGCTGTAGCGAGCCTGGAAGAAACTAAGGAAAGTGGGTCTCTTCCCCCAGACACCTCAGCCCAGAAAGCTGAACTTTTTGCCCTGACAAGAGCTTTGGAGTTAGGAGAAGGAAAGAGGATTAATGTGTGTATGGACTCTAAGTATGCTTTCCTCATTCTGCATGCCCGTGCAGCAATTTGGAAAGAAAGAGGGATGCTCAGTGCCCGAAGCTCTGCTATTAAACACAAAGAGCTCATTCTCAGGCTCCTTGAGGCAGTCAAACTTCCTGCAAAATTAGCTGTCATCCACTGCAAGAGTCACCAAAAGGGGCAAGAAAAAGAGGCTCAGGGAAATAGGAAAGCTGATCAAGAGGCAGGACGAGCTGCCGGGGAAGCTACTTCTGCCACTGCTATCTGCCCCCTTTTCCCCAAGGAAACCCTGACTCCAGATTTTACCCCAGGGGGACATTCCCGATATGCTGAGCGGGGCTGGAAGATTGGGTCACATGGGTGGTTTCAGCCTGATCAGGCCCAAATAATACTCCCTGATTCTCAGGTTTAAAACATTACTAACTCCTTACATAAGAGCGCCCATTTTGGAAAAGATAATCTAGAAATCTTGCTTAAGCCTATTCTCTCCCATCCCCAGTTAGCTAAGTTTGTTAAACAGGTCACACAAAATTGTGACACCTGTCTAAAAAATAACCCAAAAACCAGACCTCCTCTAATTACACCTGTCCAACATCGGGGATCATACCCAGGAGCGGACTGGCAAGTAGAATTTACAGCCATGCCCAAGACCCAAGGGTTTTCTTACTTGCTAGACTTTATTGACACATTCACAGGATGGATCGAAGCGTTCCCTACTGAGACTGAGAGAGCTACAGAAGTCTGTAAAGCTCTGCTGAAGGAGATAGTGCCTAGGTTTGGGCTGCCTCGGTCACTTCAGAGTGACAACGGGCCCTCACTTACAGCCACGATACCCCAGAACCTAGCCGCATGCTTAGGCATAAAATACCAGCTCCGCTCATCCTGGAGGCCTCAAGCTTCAGGAAAGGTAGAGAGAGCCAACCAGACTCTTAAAAGGGCTCTGGCTAAGCTATGTCAGAAACACATAATAAGTGGACACATATGCTGCCCATAGCCCTCATGAGGCTACGGACATCCCCCAAACGGCCACTATTGTTAAGTCCTTATGAAATGATGTATGGACGACCATTCTGAACTTCTGATTTGTTTCTTGACGAGGATGCCAATACACTCTTAAAACATATAATTCACCTGGGAAGGTTTCAGCAAGAACTCCAACGGTATGGAGAACAAACCACAGGAAGACTTGAAAAATCCCCAGGTAAAGCCAGGGGATCAAGTATCAGTAAAGACCTGGCAAGAAAAAGGGAGTCCAAACCAGCTGTCCGAGAAATGGACAGGGCCATATCAGGTTGTTCTAGTGACTTCAACTGCTGTAAAAGTGAAGGGTCTCTCTGCCTGGGTCCACAATTCTAGAATAAAACCCTATGGCCTACAGGAGGGGGAGACAGAAACTGAGACTCCAAAGCCAGAGGACAGCTATTCCTGTGAACCTGTTGAAGATCTCAGGCTCTTGTTCAAGCAGAACCCCATCAATCCTGCCTCAGATAAGTAAAATGCATCATATGATGTTCTTCCTCTTTCTAATCATATCTCCCTGTATGGCTATTGATCTCTCCCTAAACGAGGCATGTTCACTTGCAAACCACACTGCTTCTCAACTCAACCTAAGCAGCCCGGGCTGCATCTGCATTAATGACAAAGGTTGGGGGTATGTCCAACCCATCCCAGGGTATCAATATCAAAGGCCCACACTTCCAGCCGAGCTATGGGCTGTTACTCAGCGCCCCCATGTGGTCGTAATATGGCCTTTTGGGAAAAGGGGGAAAAAAAACTTCATGTCTTGGTACCAGCAACAACTGTCTCTATTTACCCCCTGGATGACATCTGCAATCCCACCTGAGCCCTTATTTTCTCTCATGACTAACATCCCCCAAGTGACCTTCCCTATCTCTCTAAAAAGCCACTCCCTAACAGGGGTGTCAGTGAGAAATCTAGACGACTCACAATGTGGGGTGACCGTCACTGTTGAAACTGATGGGAAAAACCGGGACAGGCCCTGCAGCTGGGAGACCAGCCGACGCCACCCCCGGCCAGCACGCACCTGGCCCGGCCCGGGGCGCTTCCCGGACACTGAGCGGCCTGGCGAGGCTGCGGGAGATCTGGCGGGGGTTGCGGAGGGGGGTGGCTTGAGCGGGGAGCACGTCTCGGTGGCCCCCCAACCCCCGCCCCCCACCATCCCGTTCGCTGCTCAGGGTCACGTGGCTCCGGACGAGCGGGGCGTCGGCCCGGGGCCGCGGTCCCCGGAGCCTCCTGCGGGCTTAGGGGCAGCCCAGCCGGGGCCCCAGGCGCCCATCCTGCCGGCTGTTCAAACACCCTGGAGTGCCTCAGCCCCTCCCTGTCCCCAAACCGAGGCCCGCCCTGCCCCCACGCCACGGGCCCAGCAAAGGACCTTCCTGAGAGAGCGGACGAGTGACAGCCAGGCACACGGACAGGCACTCGCACGCACCCAAGTCAGGTGAGACAGAGGCAGAAAGAGTCGAGGGTTCAGAGAGAGACTGGAAGACAGCGTGTGGGCAGGGTGGGCCTCGGGCAGGATGCCGGGCAGCTACAGAGACCACCCGGCCCTGAGCAGCCAAAGCGATGGGGGCGGGGGGAGGCCACTGAGAAGCGGCGAGCCTGGAGAGGCCCAGGGTGGGAGGACACCTGAGATCTCCGCGCTCCGCGCCCCGCCTCCGTCCCCCCAACCCCCTGCACGCATGCCACGCCTGGGCGCTCTGACACTAGCTTCTCTGGAGTTTTGTCACTTGAATTTCTCTCCCTCTGCTCAACTGAGTGATGACAGTGTATTGAACAGCTAGGTCATTTCCAAATAAATTAAGCTGAGTGTTTCACAGGACACCCGGACATGTATGGAGAGACCAGCACGGATGCATGGACACCAAACTTGGTAACTGGACAACCAATGGGAAATTACTCTCTGACTCAGGAGAGAGAAAGAAACCCGAACAAATGGAATGAAATGAACAGAAACACAAGCTTTGCAACTCACACCCTAATTCAATTACCAGAAAATAAACAACACTATAACCATTTAAGAAAAACAATAGACCTCTCCATGACCTTTGGTCGGGTGAGGAGTTCAAACACACACCAAAAAAAAGCCAACTTTTCCAAGTCGTGAATATGTTAGTTCACACATTGACTTTTACATTGAAATGTGTAACAAATAAACTTAAAATCATTGACTCAATACATAAGCATGGAAGTATTTTAAACATAAAATATGTTCTATAGTATTCTGGAAGCACTTGGCACATCTGTAAATGAATCAGACCCAAAACTGGAACGTAGTGGAAGAGTCAGGATAGTCTAAAAATGAATCCCTAACTAAAAGGAACACACAGGATTACTGTAGATAAAAAAGGTTAAAGAAGAGAAGCTAGAAATCAGTCAATAAATGTCTTAGGGGTGAGCTTAGAGTGACTAGCCTCTGCGTGACTCTAAATTTTTCATGTTAACAGCTTCCAAACTTTCCATGGTGAGGATAATACTTTCGCCTCCAAACCAGAGTGACTTGGGGACACAAAGGTAGAAGTCGATAATTTTCTTTGCCTATGTCTGAATATTTACAGTCAGAGGTAGAAAAGGAGAAGTCTGTCCCTTGTCTAGATGAGGTCAATCCCCAGGTGTGGGATGACTCCAGCCCTGGTTTAGCCATAAATGTTCCACCAGTAAAGATTTCTCTGAGACCAAATGCTCCCTAGCCCTGGAAAAGACAATATCCTTTAAAACCAGTAGCTCTTGAGGGTCTTAGAACATTAGTTAACAAATACCGAGATACTGGAACTCGAATCAGCTGTGAGTCCTCCTGCAACACCCCAATCTTGCCCGTTCAAAAACCAGATGGATCTTACCGATTCGTCCAGGATCTAAGAGCTGTTAATGAAGCTGTGGTTCCCATCCACCCCATAGTCCCAAACCCATATACACTCCTATCCCAAGTCCCAGGAAATGCCAAGTATTTCTCTGTCTTGGACCTTCAACGTGCTTTCTTTTGCATTCCTCTCCATCCTGAATCCCAAAAACTCTTTGCTTTTGAGTGGCGGGACTTGGAATCAAGAGAGACCATACAACTCTCGACTGGACTCCACTACCCCAAGGGTTTAGGGACAGCCCTCATATCTTCGGGACTTCCTCGGGGAGAGAACTAAGGGAATTAACTTTAACAAACAGTAGTCTAATACAGTATGTGGATGACTTGCTCATAGCTAGGCCAGATTTTACCAGCTCTCAAATGGACCCTATTTAAAACGCTAACATTCCTGTATGAAAAGGGTTATCGAGTATCCCCCAAGTAGGCTCAGATTAGCTTAACCCAAGTAAAATACCTTGGATTTATAATTACGGAGAGAAAAAGAATGCCTGACCCCGAGGGGAGATCCCTCATCTTAAATACCCCGTACCCCCAAACAAAACAACAGCTTAGGGGATTTTTAGGAAGGACCGGCTTTTGCAGGATCTGGATTCCTAATTATGGCAATCTGGCCAGACCCCTATATGAAAATTTAAGGGGGAAAGAGGAAGAGCCACTCGACTGGCATGAGACCTGCAAGGTGGCCTTTAATGCCCTAAAAGAGTCCATCACTACAGCCCCAGCTTTAGGCCTCCCCAACCTGGAGAAGCCTTTTAGACTCTATGTTTCTGGAAGGACAGGAACTGCTCTTGGGGTGTTAGAGCAGATGATGGGGCCCGTATTACAACCTGTGGCTTATCTCTCAAAATAACTAGATGAGGTGGCCAGAGGGTGGCCCACTTGCCTCCGGGCAGTAGCAGCCACTGCTCTTATGGTTAAGGAGGCATCTAAGCTGACCCTGGGTCAGCCCACTACAGTGTATACGCCTCACTGGGTGCAAGTAGTCTTGGAAACGAAAGGGGACAGGTGGATGACAGGGGGAAGGATCACCCAATACCAAGCCCTCCTCCTTGACACTCCAGAAATAAAGTTGAGGGTCTGCCAGACTTTAAATCCAGCAACCTTACTGCCAGATCCCCCTACCTCCCCTCTGGATCACCAATGCATACAAATCACAGACGAGTTATACTCTTCTCGCCGGGACCTATCAGAGACACCTTTATCTGACCCAGAGGAAAACTGGCACACAGATGGCAGCAGTTTTGTAGAAAAGGGAGAGAGGAAAGCAGGATATGCTGTAGCGAGCCTGGAAGAAACTAAGGAAAGTGGGTCTCTTCCCCCAGACACCTCAGCCCAGAAAGCTGAACTTTTTGCCCTGACAAGAGCTTTGGAGTTAGGAGAAGGAAAGAGGATTAATGTGTGTATGGACTCTAAGTATGCTTTCCTCATTCTGCATGCCCGTGCAGCAATTTGGAAAGAAAGAGGGATGCTCAGTGCCCGAAGCTCTGCTATTAAACACAAAGAGCTCATTCTCAGGCTCCTTGAGGCAGTCAAACTTCCTGCAAAATTAGCTGTCATCCACTGCAAGAGTCACCAAAAGGGGCAAGAAAAAGAGGCTCAGGGAAATAGGAAAGCTGATCAAGAGGCAGGACGAGCTGCCGGGGAAGCTACTTCTGCCACTGCTATCTGCCCCCTTTTCCCCAAGGAAACCCTGACTCCAGATTTTACCCCAGGGGGACATTCCCGATATGCTGAGCGGGGCTGGAAGATTGGGTCACATGGGTGGTTTCAGCCTGATCAGGCCCAAATAATACTCCCTGATTCTCAGGTTTAAAACATTACTAACTCCTTACATAAGAGCGCCCATTTTGGAAAAGATAATCTAGAAATCTTGCTTAAGCCTATTCTCTCCCATCCCCAGTTAGCTAAGGTTGTTAAACAGGTCACACAAAATTGTGACACCTGTCTAAAAAATAACCCAAAAACCAGACCTCCTCTAATTACACCTGTCCAACATCGGGGATCATACCCAGGAGCGGACTGGCAAGTAGAATTTACAGCCATGCCCAAGACCCAAGGGTTTTCTTACTTGCTAGACTTTATTGACACATTCACAGGATGGATCGAAGCGTTCCCTACTGAGACTGAGAGAGCTACAGAAGTCTGTAAAGCTCTGCTGAAGGAGATAGTGCCTAGGTTTGGGCTGCCTCGGTCACTTCAGAGTGACAACGGGCCCTCACTTACAGCCACGATACCCCAGAACCTAGCCGCATGCTTAGGCATAAAATACCAGCTCCGCTCATCCTGGAGGCCTCAAGCTTCAGGAAAGGTAGAGAGAGCCAACCAGACTCTTAAAAGGGCTCTGGCTAAGCTATGTCAGAAACACATAATAAGTGGACACATATGCTGCCCATAGCCCTCATGAGGCTACGGACATCCCCCAAACGGCCACTATTGTTAAGTCCTTATGAAATGATGTATGGACGACCATTCTGAACTTCTGATTTGTTTCTTGACGAGGATGCCAATACACTCTTAAAACATATAATTCACCTGGGAAGGTTTCAGCAAGAACTCCAACGGTATGGAGAACAAACCACAGGAAGACTTGAAAAATCTCCAGGTAAAGCCAGGGGATCAAGTATCAGTAAAGACCTGGCAAGAAAAAGGGAGTCCAAACCAGCTGTCCGAGAAATGGACAGGGCCATATCAGGTTGTTCTAGTGACTTCAACTGCTGTAAAAGTGAAGGGTCTCTCTGCCTGGGTCCACAATTCTAGAATAAAACCCTATGGCCTACAGGAGGGAGAGACAGAAACTGAGACTCCAAAGCCAGAGGACAGCTATTCCTGTGAACCTGTTGAAGATCTCAGGCTCTTGTTCAAGCAGAACCCCATCAATCCTGCCTCAGATAAGTAAAATGCATCATATGATGTTCTTCCTCTTTCTAATCATATCTCCCTGTATGGCTATTGATCTCTCCCTAAACGAGGCATGTTCACTTGCAAACCACACTGCTTCTCAACTCAACCTAAGCAGCCCGGGCTGCATCTGCATTAATGACAAAGGTTGGGGGTATGTCCAACCCATCCCAGGGTATCAATATCAAAGGCCCACACTTCCAGCCGAGCTATGGGCTGTTACTCAGCGCCCCCATGTGGTCGTAATATGGCCTTTTGGGAAAAGGGGGAAAAAAAACTTCATGTCTTGGTAGCAGCAACAACTGTCTCTATTTACCCCCTGGATGACATCTGCAATCCCACCTGAGCCCTTATTTTCTCTCATGACTAACATCCCCCAAGTGACCTTCCCTATCTCTCTAAACAGCCACTCCCTAACAGGGGTGTCAGTGAGAAATCTAGACGACTCACAATGTGGGGTGACCGTCACTGTTGAAACTGATGGGAAAAACCGGGACAGGCCCTGCAGCTGGGAGACCAGCCGACGCCACCCCCGGCCAGCACGCACCTGGCCCGGCCCGGGGCGCTTCCCGGACACTGAGCGGCCTGGCGAGGCTGCGGGAGATCTGGCGGGGGTTGCGGAGGGGGGTGGCTTGAGCGGGGAGCACGTCTCGGTGGCCCCCCAACCCCCGCCCCCCACCATCCCGTTCGCTGCTCAGGGTCACGTGGCTCCGGACGAGCGGGGCGTCGGCCCGGGGCCGCGGTCCCCGGAGCCTCCTGCGGGCTTAGGGGCAGCCCAGCCGGGGCCCCAGGCGCCCATCCTGCCGGCTGTTCAAACACCCTGGAGTGCCTCAGCCCCTCCCTGTCCCCAAACCGAGGCCCGCCCTGCCCCCACGCCACGGGCCCAGCAAAGGACCTTCCTGAGAGAGCGGACGAGTGACAGCCAGGCACACGGACAGGCACTCGCACGCACCCAAGTCAGGTGAGACAGAGGCAGAAAGAGTCGAGGGTTCAGAGAGAGACTGGAAGACAGCGTGTGGGCAGGGTGGGCCTCGGGCAGGATGCCGGGCAGCTACAGAGACCACCCGGCCCTGAGCAGCCAAAGCGATGGGGGCGGGGGGAGGCCACTGAGAAGCGGCGAGCCTGGAGAGGCCCAGGGTGGGAGGACACCTGAGATCTCCGCGCTCCGCACCCCGCCTCCGTCCCCCCAACCCCCTGCACGCATGCCACGCCTGGGCGCTCTGACACTAGCTTCTCTGGAGTTTTGTCACTTGAATTTCTCTCCCTCTGCTCAACTGAGTGATGACAGTGTATTGAACAGCTAGGTCATTTCCAAATAAATTAAGCTGAGTGTTTCACAGGACACCCGGACATGTATGGAGAGACCAGCACGGATGCATGGACACCAAACTTGGTAACTGGACAACCAATGGGAAATTACTCTCTGACTCAGGAGAGAGAAAGAAACCCGAACAAATGGAATGAAATGAACAGAAACACAAGCTTTGCAACTCACACCCTAATTCAATTACCAGAAAATAAACAACACTATAACCATTTAAGAAAAACAATAGACCTCTCCATGACCTTTGGTCGGGTGAGGAGTTCAAACACACACCAAAAAAAAGCCAACTTTTCCAAGTCGTGAATATGTTAGTTCACACATTGACTTTTACATTGAAATGTGTAACAAATAAACTTAAAATCATTGACTCAATACATAAGCATGGAAGTATTTTAAACATAAAATATGTTCTATAGTATTCTGGAAGCACTTGGCACATCTGTAAATGAATCAGACCCAAAACTGGAACGTAGTGGAAGAGTCAGGATAGTCTAAAAATGAATCCCTAACTAAAAGGAACACACAGGATTACTGTAGATAAAAAAGGTTAAAGAAGAGAAGCTAGAAATCAGTCAATAAATGTCTTAGGGGTGAGCTTAGAGTGACTAGCCTCTGCGTGACTCTAAATTTTTCATGTTAACAGCTTCCAAACTTTCCATGGTGAGGATAATACTTTCGCCTCCAAACCAGAGTGACTTGGGGACACAAAGGTAGAAGTCGATAATTTTCTTTGCCTATGTCTGAATATTTACAGTCAGAGGTAGAAAAGGAGAAGTCTGTCCCTTGTCTAGATGAGGTCAATCCCCAGGTGTGGGATGACTCCAGCCCTGGTTTAGCCATAAATGTTCCACCAGTAAAGATTTCTCTGAGACCAAATGCTCCCTAGCCCTGGAAAAGACAATATCCTTTAAAACCAGTAGCTCTTGAGGGTCTTAGAACATTAGTTAACAAATACCGAGATACTGGAACTCGAATCAGCTGTGAGTCCTCCTGCAAATCCCCAATCTTGCCCGTTCAAAAACCAGATGGATCTTACCGATTCGTCCAGGATCTAAGAGCTGTTAATGAAGCTGTGGTTCCCATCCACCCCATAGTCCCAAACCCATATACACTCCTATCCCAAGTCCCAGGAAATGCCAAGTATTTCTCTGTCTTGGACCTTCAACTTGCTTTCTTTTGCATTCCTCTCCATCCTGAATCCCAAAAACTCTTTGCTTTTGAGTGGCGGGACTTGGAATCAAGAGAGACCATACAACTCTCGACTGGACTCCACTACCCCAAGGGTTTAGGGACAGCCCTCATATCTTCGGGACTTCCTCGGGGAGAGAACTAAGGGAATTAACTTTAACAAACAGTAGTCTAATACAGTATGTGGATGACTTGCTCATAGCTAGGCCAGATTTTACCAGCTCTCAAATGGACCCTATTTAAAACGCTAACATTCCTGTATGAAAAGGGTTATCGAGTATCCCCCAAGTAGGCTCAGATTAGCTTAACCCAAGTAAAATACCTTGGATTTATAATTACGGAGAGAAAAAGAATGCCTGACCCCGAGGGGAGATCCCTCATCTTAAATACCCCGTACCCCCAAACAAAACAACAGCTTAGGGGATTTTTAGGAAGGACCGGCTTTTGCAGGATCTGGATTCCTAATTATGGCAATCTGGCCAGACCCCTATATGAAAATTTAAGGGGGAAAGAGGAAGAGCCACTCGACTGGCATGAGACCTGCAAGGTGGCCTTTAATGCCCTAAAAGAGTCCATCACTACAGCCCCAGCTTTAGGCCTCCCCAACCTGGAGAAGCCTTTTAGACTCTATGTTTCTGGAAGGACAGGAACTGCTCTTGGGGTGTTAGAGCAGATGATGGGGCCCGTATTACAACCTGTGGCTTATCTCTCAAAATAACTAGATGAGGTGGCCAGAGGGTGGCCCACTTGCCTCCGGGCAGTAGCAGCCACTGCTCTTATGGTTAAGGAGGCATCTAAGCTGACCCTGGGTCAGCCCACTACAGTGTATACGCCTCACTGGGTGCAAGTAGTCTTGGAAACGAAAGGGGACAGGTGGATGACAGGGGGAAGGATCACCCAATACCAAGCCCTCCTCCTTGACACTCCAGAAATAAAGTTGAGGGTCTGCCAGACTTTAAATCCAGCAACCTTACTGCCAGATCCCCCTACCTCCCCTCTGGATCACCAATGCATACAAATCACAGACGAGTTATACTCTTCTCGCCGGGACCTATCAGAGACACCTTTATCTGACCCAGAGGAAAACTGGCACACAGATGGCAGCAGTTTTGTAGAAAAGGGAGAGAGGAAAGCAGGATATGCTGTAGCGAGCCTGGAAGAAACTAAGGAAAGTGGGTCTCTTCCCCCAGACACCTCAGCCCAGAAAGCTGAACTTTTTGCCCTGACAAGAGCTTTGGAGTTAGGAGAAGGAAAGAGGATTAATGTGTGTATGGACTCTAAGTATGCTTTCCTCATTCTGCATGCCCGTGCAGCAATTTGGAAAGAAAGAGGGATGCTCAGTGCCCGAAGCTCTGCTATTAAACACAAAGAGCTCATTCTCAGGCTCCTTGAGGCAGTCAAACTTCCTGCAAAATTAGCTGTCATCCACTGCAAGAGTCACCAAAAGGGGCAAGAAAAAGAGGCTCAGGGAAATAGGAAAGCTGATCAAGAGGCAGGACGAGCTGCCGGGGAAGCTACTTCTGCCACTGCTATCTGCCCCCTTTTCCCCAAGGAAACCCTGACTCCAGATTTTACCCCAGGGGGACATTCCCGATATGCTGAGCGGGGCTGGAAGATTGGGTCACATGGGTGGTTTCAGCCTGATCAGGCCCAAATAATACTCCCTGATTCTCAGGTTTAAAACATTACTAACTCCTTACATAAGAGCGCCCATTTTGGAAAAGATAATCTAGAAATCTTGCTTAAGCCTATTCTCTCCCATCCCCAGTTAGCTAAGGTTGTTAAACAGGTCACACAAAATTGTGACACCTGTCTAAAAAATAACCCAAAAACCAGACCTCCTCTAATTACACCTGTCCAACATCGGGGATCATACCCAGGAGCGGACTGGCAAGTAGAATTTACAGCCATGCCCAAGACCCAAGGGTTTTCTTACTTGCTAGACTTTATTGACACATTCACAGGATGGATCGAAGCGTTCCCTACTGAGACTGAGAGAGCTACAGAAGTCTGTAAAGCTCTGCTGAAGGAGATAGTGCCTAGGTTTGGGCTGCCTCGGTCACTTCAGAGTGACAACGGGCCCTCACTTACAGCCACGATACCCCAGAACCTAGCCGCATGCTTAGGCATAAAATACCAGCTCCGCTCATCCTGGAGGCCTCAAGCTTCAGGAAAGGTAGAGAGAGCCAACCAGACTCTTAAAAGGGCTCTGGCTAAGCTATGTCAGAAACACATAATAAGTGGACACATATGCTGCCCATAGCCCTCATGAGGCTACGGACATCCCCCAAACGGCCACTATTGTTAAGTCCTTATGAAATGATGTATGGACGACCATTCTGAACTTCTGATTTGTTTCTTGACGAGGATGCCAATACACTCTTAAAACATATAATTCACCTGGGAAGGTTTCAGCAAGAACTCCAACGGTATGGAGAACAAACCACAGGAAGACTTGAAAAATCCCCAGGTAAAGCCAGGGGATCAAGTATCAGTAAAGACCTGGCAAGAAAAAGGGAGTCCAAACCAGCTGTCCGAGAAATGGACAGGGCCATATCAGGTTGTTCTAGTGACTTCAACTGCTGTAAAAGTGAAGGGTCTCTCTGCCTGGGTCCACAATTCTAGAATAAAACCCTATGGCCTACAGGAGGGGGAGACAGAAACTGAGACTCCAAAGCCAGAGGACAGCTATTCCTGTGAACCTGTTGAAGATCTCAGGCTCTTGTTCAAGCAGAACCCCATCAATCCTGCCTCAGATAAGTAAAATGCATCATATGATGTTCTTCCTCTTTCTAATCATATCTCCCTGTATGGCTATTGATCTCTCCCTAAACGAGGCATGTTCACTTGCAAACCACACTGCTTCTCAACTCAACCTAAGCAGCCCGGGCTGCATCTGCATTAATGACAAAGGTTGGGGGTATGTCCAACCCATCCCAGGGTATCAATATCAAAGGCCCACACTTCCAGCCGAGCTATGGGCTGTTACTCAGCGCCCCCATGTGGTCGTAATATGGCCTTTTGGGAAAAGGGGGAAAAAAAACTTCATGTCTTGGTACCAGCAACAACTGTCTCTATTTACCCCCTGGATGACATCTGCAATCCCACCTGAGCCCTTATTTTCTCTCATGACTAACATCCCCCAAGTGACCTTCCCTATCTCTCTAAAAAGCCACTCCCTAACAGGGGTGTCAGTGAGAAATCTAGACGACTCACAATGTGGGGTGACCGTCACTGTTGAAACTGATGGGAAAAACCGGGACAGGCCCTGCAGCTGGGAGACCAGCCGACGCCACCCCCGGCCAGCACGCACCTGGCCCGGCCCGGGGCGCTTCCCGGACACTGAGCGGCCTGGCGAGGCTGCGGGAGATCTGGCGGGGGTTGCGGAGGGGGGTGGCTTGAGCGGGGAGCACGTCTCGGTGGCCCCCCAACCCCCGCCCCCCACCATCCCGTTCGCTGCTCAGGGTCACGTGGCTCCGGACGAGCGGGGCGTCGGCCCGGGGCCGCGGTCCCCGGAGCCTCCTGCGGGCTTAGGGGCAGCCCAGCCGGGGCCCCAGGCGCCCATCCTGCCGGCTGTTCAAACACCCTGGAGTGCCTCAGCCCCTCCCTGTCCCCAAACCGAGGCCCGCCCTGCCCCCACGCCACGGGCCCAGCAAAGGACCTTCCTGAGAGAGCGGACGAGTGACAGCCAGGCACACGGACAGGCACTCGCACGCACCCAAGTCAGGTGAGACAGAGGCAGAAAGAGTCGAGGGTTCAGAGAGAGACTGGAAGACAGCGTGTGGGCAGGGTGGGCCTCGGGCAGGATGCCGGGCAGCTACAGAGACCACCCGGCCCTGAGCAGCCAAAGCGATGGGGGCGGGGGGAGGCCACTGAGAAGCGGCGAGCCTGGAGAGGCCCAGGGTGGGAGGACACCTGAGATCTCCGCGCTCCGCGCCCCGCCTCCGTCCCCCCAACCCCCTGCACGCATGCCACGCCTGGGCGCTCTGACACTAGCTTCTCTGGAGTTTTGTCACTTGAATTTCTCTCCCTCTGCTCAACTGAGTGATGACAGTGTATTGAACAGCTAGGTCATTTCCAAATAAATTAAGCTGAGTGTTTCACAGGACACCCGGACATGTATGGAGAGACCAGCACGGATGCATGGACACCAAACTTGGTAACTGGACAACCAATGGGAAATTACTCTCTGACTCAGGAGAGAGAAAGAAACCCGAACAAATGGAATGAAATGAACAGAAACACAAGCTTTGCAACTCACACCCTAATTCAATTACCAGAAAATAAACAACACTATAACCATTTAAGAAAAACAATAGACCTCTCCATGACCTTTTTTCGGGTGAGGAGTTCAAACACACACCAAAAAAAAAGCCAACTTTTCCAAGTCGTGAATATGTTAGTTCACACATTGACTTTTACATTGAAATGTGTAACAAATAAACTTAAAATCATTGACTCAATACATAAGCATGGAAGTATTTTAAACATAAAATATGTTCTATAGTATTCTGGAAGCACTTGGCACATCTGTAAATGAATCAGACCCAAAACTGGAACGTAGTGGAAGAGTCAGGATAGTCTAAAAATGAATCCCTAACTAAAAGGAACACACAGGATTACTGTAGATAAAAAAGGTTAAAGAAGAGAAGCTAGAAATCAGTCAATAAATGTCTTAGGGGTGAGCTTAGAGTGACTAGCCTCTGCGTGACTCTAAATTTTTCATGTTAACAGCTTCCAAACTTTCCATGGTGAGGATAATACTTTCGCCTCCAAACCAGAGTGACTTGGGGACACAAAGGTAGAAGTCGATAATTTTCTTTGCCTATGTCTGAATATTTACAGTCAGAGGTAGAAAAGGAGAAGTCTGTCCCTTGTCTAGATGAGGTCAATCCCCAGGTGTGGGATGACTCCAGCCCTGGTTTAGCCATAAATGTTCCACCAGTAAAGATTTCTCTGAGACCAAATGCTCCCTAGCCCTGGAAAAGACAATATCCTTTAAAACCAGTAGCTCTTGAGGGTCTTAGAACATTAGTTAACAAATACCGAGATACTGGAACTCGAATCAGCTGTGAGTCCTCCTGCAACACCCCAATCTTGCCCGTTCAAAAACCAGATGGATCTTACCGATTCGTCCAGGATCTAAGAGCTGTTAATGAAGCTGTGGTTCCCATCCACCCCATAGTCCCAAACCCATATACACTCCTATCCCAAGTCCCAGGAAATGCCAAGTATTTCTCTGTCTTGGACCTTCAACGTGCTTTCTTTTGCATTCCTCTCCATCCTGAATCCCAAAAACTCTTTGCTTTTGAGTGGCGGGACTTGGAATCAAGAGAGACCATACAACTCTCGACTGGACTCCACTACCCCAAGGGTTTAGGGACAGCCCTCATATCTTCGGGACTTCCTCGGGGAGAGAACTAAGGGAATTAACTTTAACAAACAGTAGTCTAATACAGTATGTGGATGACTTGCTCATAGCTAGGCCAGATTTTACCAGCTCTCAAATGGACACTATTTAAAACGCTAACATTCCTGTATGAAAAGGGTTATCGAGTATCCCCCAAGTAGGCTCAGATTAGCTTAACCCAAGTAAAATACCTTGGATTTATAATTACGGAGAGAAAAAGAATGCCTGACCCCGAGGGGAGATCCCTCATCTTAAATACCCCGTACCCCCAAACAAAACAACAGCTTAGGGGATTTTTAGGAAGGACCGGCTTTTGCAGGATCTGGATTCCTAATTATGGCAATCTGGCCAGACCCCTATATGAAAATTTAAGGGGGAAAGAGGAAGAGCCACTCGACTGGCATGAGACCTGCAAGGTGGCCTTTAATGCCCTAAAAGAGTCCATCACTACAGCCCCAGCTTTAGGCCTCCCCAACCTGGAGAAGCCTTTTAGACTCTATGTTTCTGGAAGGACAGGAACTGCTCTTGGGGTGTTAGAGCAGATGATGGGGCCCGTATTACAACCTGTGGCTTATCTCTCAAAATAACTAGATGAGGTGGCCAGAGGGTGGCCCACTTGCCTCCGGGCAGTAGCAGCCACCGCTCTTACGGTTAAGGAGGCATCTAAGCTGACCCTGGGTCAGCCCACCACAGTGTATACGCCTCACCGGGTGGAAGCAGTTTTGGAAACGAAAGGGGACAGGTGGATGACAGGGGGAAGCATCACCCAATACCAAGCCCTCCTCCTTGACACTCCAGAAATAAAGTTGAGGGTCTGCCAGACTTTAAATCCAGCAACCTTACTGCCAGATCCCCCTACCTCCCCTCTGGATCAACAATGCGTACAAATCACAGACGAGTTATACTCTTCTCGCCGGGACCTATCAGAGACACCTTTATCTGACCCAGAGGAAAACTGGCACACAGATGGCAGCAGTTTTGTAGAAAAGGGAGAGAGGAAAGCAGGATATGCTGTAGCGAGCCTGGAAGAAACTAAGGAAAGTGGGTCTCTTCCCCCAGACACCTCAGCCCAGAAAGCTGAACTTTTTGCCCTGACAAGAGCTTTGGATTTGGGAGAAGGAAAGAGGATTAATGTGTGTATGGACTCTAAGAATGCTTTCCTCATTCTGCATGCCCGTGCAGCAATTTGGAAAGAAAGAGGGATGCTCAGTGCCCGAAGCTCTGCTATTAAACACAAAGAGCTCATTCTCAGACTCCTGGAGGTAGTCAAACTTCCTGCAAAATTAGCTGTCATCCACTGCAAGAGTCACCAAAAGGGGCAAGAAAAAGAGGCTCAGGGAAATAGGAAAGCTGACCAAGAGGCAGGACGAGCTGCCGGGGAAGCTACTTCTGCCACTGCTATCTGCCCCCTTTTCCCCAAGGAAACCCTGACTCCAGATTTTACCCCAGGGGGACATTCCCGATATGCTGAGCGGGGCTGGGAGATTGGGTCACATGGGTGGTTTCAGCCTGATCAGGCCCTAATAATACTCCCTGATTCTCAGGTTTAAAACATTACTAACTCCTTACATAAGAGCGCCCATTTTGGAAAAGATAATATAGAAACCTTGCTTAAGCCTATTCTCTCCCAACCTCAGTTAGCTAAGGTTGTTAAACAGGTCACACAAAATTGTGACACCTGTCTAAAAAATAACCCAAAAACCAGACCTCCTCTAATTACACCTGTCCAACATCGGGGATCATACCCAGGAGCGGACTGGCAAGTAGAATTTACAGCCATGCCCAAGACCCAAGGGTTTTCTTACTTGCTAGTCTTTATTGACACATTCACAGGATGGATCGAAGTGTTCCCTACTGAGACTGAGAGAGCTACAGAAGTCTGTAAAGCTCTGCTGAAGGAGATAGTGCCTAGGTTTGGGCTGCCTCGGTCACTTCAGAGTGACAACGGGCCCTCACTTATAGCCACGATACCCCAGAACCTAGCCGCATACTTAGGCATAAAATACCAGCTCCGCTCATCCTGGAGGCCTCAAGCTTCAGGAAAGGTAGAGAGAGCCAACCAGACTCTTAAAAGGGCTCTGGCTAAGCTATGTCAGAAACACATAATAAGTGGACACATATGCTGCCCATAGCCCTCATGAGGCTACGGACATCCCCCAAACGGCCACTATTGTTAAGTCCTTATGAAATGATGTATGGACGACCATTCTTAACTTCTGATTTGTTTCTTGACGAGGATGCCAATACACTCTTAAAACATATAATTGACCTGGGAAGATTTCCGCAAGAACTCCAACGGTATGGAGAACAAACCGCAGGAAGACTTGGAAAATACCCAGGTAAAGCCAGGGGATCAAGTATCAGTAAAGACCTGGCAAGAAAAACGGAGTCCAAACCAGCTGTCCGAGAAATGGACAGGGCCATATCAGGTTGTTCTAGTGACTTCAACTGCTGTAAAAGTGAAGGGTCTATCTGCCTGGGTCCACAATTCTAGAATAAAACCCTATGGTCTACAGGAGGGGGAGACAGAAACTGAGACTCCAAAGCCAGAGGACAGCTATTCCTGTGAACCTGTTGAAGATCTCAGGCTCTTGTTCAAGCAGAACCCCATCAATCCTGCCTCAGATAAGTAAAATGCATCATATGATGTTCTTCCTCTTTCTAATCATATCTCCCTGTATGGCTATTGATCTCTCCCTAAACGAGGCATGTTCACTTGCAAACCACACTGCTTCTCAACTCAACCTAAGCAGCCCGGGCTGCATCTGCATTAATGACAAAAGTTGGGGGTATGTCCAACCCATCCCAGGGTATCACTATCAAAGGCCCACCCTTCCAGCCGAGCTATGGGCTGTTACTCAGCGCCCCCATGTGGTCGGAATATGGCCTTTTGGGGAAAGGGGGAAAAAAAACTTCATATCTTGGTACCAGCAACAACTGTCTCTATTTACGCCCTGGATGACATCTGCAATCCCACCTGAGCCATTATTTTCTCTCATGACTAACATCCCCCAAGTGACCTTCCCTATCTCTCTAAAAAGCCACTCCCTAACAGGGGTGTCAGTGAGAAATCTAGACGACTCACAATGTGGGGTGACCGTCACTGTTGAAACTGATGGGAAAAACCGGGACACGCCCTGCAGCTGGGAGACCAGCCGACGCCACCCCCGGCCTGCACGCGCTTGGCCCGGCCTGGGGCGCTTCCCGGACCCCAAGCGGCCTGGCGAGGCTGCGGGAGCTCTGGCGGGGGTTGTGGAGGGGGGTGGCTTGAGCGGGGAGGACATCTCGGTGCCCCCCCACCCCCCGCCCCACACCATCCCGTTCGCTGCTCAGGGTCACGTGGCTCTGGACGAGCGGGGCATCGGCCCGGGGCCGCGGTCCCCGGAGCCTCCTGCGGGCTTAGGGGCAGCCCAGCCGGGGCCCCAGGCGCCCATCCTGCCGGCTGTGTAAACCCCCTGGAGTGCCTCAGCCCCGCCCTGTCCCCAAACGAGGCCCGCCCTGCCCCCACGCCACGGGCCCAGCACAGGACCTTCCTGAGAGAGCGGACGAGCGACAGCCAGGCACACGGACAGGCACTTGCACGCACCAACGCCAGGTGAGACAGAGGCAGAGAGAGTCGAGGGTTTAGAGAGAGACTGGAAGACAGCCTGTGGCCAAGGGGGGCCTCGGGCAGGATGCCGGGCAGCTGCAGAGACCACCCGGCCCTGAGCAGCCAAAGCGATGGGGGCGGGGGGAGGCCACTGAGCAGCGGCGGGCCTGGAGAGGCCCAGGGTGGGAGGACACCTGAGATCTCCGCGCTCCGCGCCCCGCCCGCCTCCCCCGAACCCCCTGCATGCATGCCACGCCGGGGCGCTCTGACACTAGCGTCTCTGGATTTTTGTCACTTGAATTTCTCTCCCTCTGCTCAACTGAGTGATGACAGTGTATTGAACAGCTAGGTCATTTCCAAATAAATTAAGCTTAGTGTTTCACAGGACACCCGGACATGTATGGAGAGACCAGCACAGATGCATGGACACCAACCTTGGTAACTGGACAACCAATGGGAAATTACTGTCTGACTCAGGAGAGAGAAAGAAACCCGAACAAATGGAATGAAATGAACAGAAACACAGGCTTTGCAACTCAAACCCTAATTCAATTACCAGAAAATAAACAACACTATAACCATTTTAGAAAAACAATAGACCTCTCGATGACGTTTGGTCGGGTGAGGAGTTCAAACACACAGCAAAAAAAAGCCAACTTTTCCAAGTCGTGAATATGTTAGTTCACACATTGACTTTTACATTGAAATGTGTAACAAAACCCACTGAAATGTTGTAAAGTGATTGGCCTCCAACTAATAAAATAATTTAAAAAAAAAAAAAAAGAAAAAAAAAAAAAAAAGAAATGTGTAACTAATAAACTTAAAATCATTGACTCACTACATAAGCATGGAAGTATTTTAAATATAAAATATATTCTACAGTATTCAGGAAGCACTTGGCACATCTCTAAGTGTATCGGACCCAAAACTCGAACGTAGTGGAAGAGTCAGGATAGTCTAAAAATGAATCCCTAACTAAAAGGAACACACAGGATTTCTGTAGATAAAAAAGGTTAAAGAAGAGAAGCTAGAAATCAGTCAATAAATGTCTTAGGGGTTAGCTTAGAGTGACTAGCATCTTCGTGACTCTTTAAATTTTTCATGTTTGCAGCTTCCAAATTTTCCATTTTGAGAATAATACTTTCGCCTCCAAACCAGAGTGACTTGGGGACACAAAGGTAGAAGTCGATAATTTTCTTTGCCTATGTCTGAATATTTACAGTCAGAGGTAGAAAAGGAGGAGTCTGTCCCTTGTCTAGATGAGGTCAATCCCCAGGTGTGGGATGTCTCCAGCCCTGGTTTAGCCATAAATGTTCCACCAGTAAAGATTTCTCTGAGACCAAATGCTCCCTAGCCCTGGAAAAGACAATATCCCTTAAAACCAGAATCTCTTGAGGGTCTTAGACCATTAGTTAACAAATACCGAGATACTGGAACTCGAATCAGCTGTGAGACCCCTGCAACACCCCAATCTTGCCTGTTCAAAAACCAGATGGATCTTACCGATTCATCCAGGATCTAAGAGCTGTTAATGAAGCTGTGGTTCCCATCCACCCCATAGTCCCAAACCCATATACCCTCCTATCCCAAGTCCCAGGAAATGCCAAGTACTTCTCAGTCTTGGACCTTCAAGGTGCTTTCTTTTGCATTCCTCTCCATCCTGAATCCCAAAAACTCTTTGCTTTTGAGTGGCGGGACTTGGAAACAAGAGAGACCATGCAACTCTCGACTGGACTCGACTACCCCAAGGGTTTAGGGACAGCCCTCATATCTTCGGGACTTCCTCGGGGAGAGAACTAAGGGAATTGACTTTAACAAACAGTAGTCTAATACAGTATGTGGATGACTTGCTCATAGCTAGGCCAGATTTTACCAGCTCTCAAATGGACACTATTTAAAACGCTAACTTTCCTGTATGAAAAGGGTTATCGAGTATCCCCCAAGTAGGCTCAGATTAGCTTAACCCAAGTAAAATACCTTGGATTTATAATTACGGAGAGAAAAAGAATGCCTGACCCCGAGGGGAGATCCCTCATCTTAAATACCCCGTACCCCCAAACAAAACAACAGCTTAGGGGATTTTTAGGAAGGACCGGGTTTTGCAGGATCTGGATTCCTAATTATGGCAATCTGGCCAGACCCCTATATGAAAATTTAAGGGGGAAAGAGGAAGAGCCACTCGACTGGCATGAGACCTGCAAGGTGGCCTTTAATGTCCTAAAAGAGTCCATCACTACAGCCCCAGCTTTAGGCCTCCCCAACCTGGAGAAGCCTTTAAGACTCTATGTTTCTGGTAGGACAGGAACTGCTCTTGGGGTGTTAGAGCAGATGATGGGGCCCGTATTACAACCTGTGGCTTATCTCTCAAAATAACTAGATGAGGTGGCCAGAGGGTGGCCCACTTGCCTCCGGGCAGTAGCAGCCACTGCTCTTATGGTTAAGGAGGCATCTAAGCTGACCCTGGGTCAGCCCACTACAGTGTATACGCCTCACTGGGTGCAAGTAGTCTTGGAAACGAAAGGGGACAGGTGGATGATAGGGGGAATGATCACCCAATACCAAGCCCTCCTCCTTGACACTCCAGAAATAAAGTTGAGGGTCTGCCAGACTTTAAATCCAGCAACTTTACTGCCAGATCCCCCTACCTCCCCTCTGGATCATCAATGCATACAAATCACAGACGAGTTATACTCTTCTCGCCGGGACCTATCAGAGACACCTTTATCTGACCCAGAGGAAAACTGGCACACAGATGGCAGCAGTTTTGTAGAAAAGGGAGAGAGGAAAGCAGGATATGCTGTAGCGAGCCTGGAAGAAACTAAGGAAAGTGGGTCTCTTCCCCCAGACACCTCAGCCCAGAAAGCTGAACTTTTTGCCCTGACAAGAGCTTTGGAGTTAGGAGAAGGAAAGAGGATTAATGTGTGTATGGACTCTAAGTATGCTTTCCTCATTCTGCATGCCCGTGCAGCAATTTGGAAAGAAAGAGGGATGCTCAGTGCCCGAAGCTCTGCTATTAAACACAAAGAGCTCATTCTCAGGCTCCTGGAGGCAGTCAAACTTCCTGCAAAATTAGCTGTCATCCACTGCAAGAGTCACCAAAAGGGGCAAGAAAAAGAGGCTCAGGGAAATAGGAAAGCTGATCAAGAGGCAGGACGAGCTGCCGGGGAAGCTACCTCTGCCACTGCTATCTGCCCCCTTTTCCCCAAGGAAACCCTGACTCCAGATTTTACCCCAGGGGGACATTCCCGATATGCTGAGCGGGGCTGGGAGATTGGGTCACATGGGTGGTTTCAGCCTGATCAGGCCCAAATAATACTCCCTGATTCTCAGGTTTAAAACATTACTAACTCCTTACATAAGAGCGCCCGTTTTGGAAAAGATAATCTAGAAATCTTGCTTAAGCCTATTCTCTCCCATCCTCAGTTAGCTAAGGTTTTAAACAGGTCCCACAAAATTGTGACACCTGTCTAAAAAATAACCCAAAAACCAGACCTCCTCTAATTACACCTGTCCATCATCGGGGATCATACCCAGGAGTGGACTGGCAAGTAGAATTTACAGCCATGCCCAAGACCCAAGGGTTTTCTTACTTACTAGTCTTTATTGACACATTTGAGTATAATTGAGTATAATTGACACATTTGAGTATAAAGAAATCCAATTTAAAATAAATCACAAAGCAAGTAACATTCTTAAGTAATTTTTAAAAAATAGACATGTATCTTCAAGTTAAATTCTTCAAGCTAACAAGCTATTTTCTCTGAATTTCTGTACTTTATGTATTATTTTAAAAAATGAAATGCCAGCGATGTAGTAAAATTCATATAATTATGTACACAAAGATTTGACCTGAATCAAATGTGTAATACATCAAGAAACAATATTATATCCCTTAAAATGAGGGCTTTGCCACCTTTATACTTAAATAAGTGTGAAAGACATAATCATTCTAATTAATGTCAGGTTTAAAAAAGCAAATGAACAAGAAAAACAATATGCTCCTTCATACATATACCAAACTCTGTATTCTTACATAATAGCCTTTCAAGTGTCTTAAAACTATTCCATCCCCCCTAAGTCTCTTTCTTCAACAATTACTGTGTACTTCCTTCTACCTATTCCATATAATAAGATTTCTGATTCTCTTACCACCTCTATTACACCTAGTCTGACCTATACAAACAACTTGCCCAAGTCCCTCCTGAAAGACAGCTCTTAGAATGATCAGAATACGAGCACAATGTGGTCTGACCCTAGCTACCTGCTTTGATGTTTTCAGATCACTGTACTTCCATGAACATGCCCTAAAGAGCCATCATCTATTTGGGAAGCCATATCACACTCCTGGCTGATTCCTAATGAGTTTCCTAAAACCACTAAACCCTTTGACAGGTACTACTAATTAAAACATAAAGCCCTCACATCCATCTCAAACGCATACATCCAAAACTATCAAACAAACATGTACAAGTCTACTTGTTACTTGTTTCTTTTATATAATATTTATCTTGCTACATTCAGCTCCTTATCAGAACTTTTCAAGCTATTTTTGGATTCTGACAACATATTTCAATAAGTCTCTTAATTTTAAGTCTTCAGAAAATTTCAAACACTGTCATCTTTATCATCCAGTTACAAAACAAAACTACCAAAGACAGTATGATCATTTAAAACAACAGTAATAATACTTACTAATCTAACACATCAAGACTCATTTTACTAATTTTTCTCTGACATCAATGGAAAGCAAAATATGGCTAATTAAAATGTGATGTTTTTCCTAACACACCGAACATGTTAAACATGCTTAAAATGGATATTCTGTTCCCCATCTTATTAAGCTATGCAGTGAGGTCCAAAACTTAGACCCAAACAGGTAAGACAGTAAATCTCAGGAGAATTTTCATACTAGGTTCTTTTCCTTTCCTTAACTTGGTGGATCAGGGCAGTTACCTGTAAGTGTTGAAAATAAGAAGCTGAAATAGTCCTCATTACTGATGTTTAACTGATCACTTCCATTCCATTCTTTCACTGAAGACTTCCATCCAGAAAATGATGATCTACAATAAACAATGGAGACCTAGTACTAGAAGTGACCAAATTGAAGACTCAGGAATAAAGCACAGAATATATGACTATTCTTTATGGAATACAAGTATAATTTAAGAGCTCAGTCAAAAATCCGTAGCATGTATCATATTTACATGTAAGGGGGTTCAAGTATCGTAATATGGAAAATATAATTTCTAACATATGTTTATGTAAAGTTTCCTTGAAAAGCATAACCAGCCCACTTATATGGTACAACTGGAAAATTTTTCCACACCACTCAAAACTCAGTTTCAAGGAGCCAAGGTGAAGTTCTGCTTTTCAGTAGTAGGTTCAGCTGCTATGTATTTACTATCTCATCTTCATTAAAAAAAAAAAAAAAAAGTCTTACCTTGTTTATATGAATGAGCTAAGTTTAAACAAGCTCCTGCTTCCTACCTAAACCAAAGCATCTTAACTAGGTAAAGAATACTTGAATTTAAAGCCACTCTGCAATAACTATGCACTCCTATACTTTGCGAGGCTTTATAACTAGTCTACGTCACAATACTGCAGCTAAAGTATTGGTAGTGGACTTAAGGGAATAACTAAACATAAAGCAGCTTCTCATTAAATGAAGATTATCTGGTTCCTGCTATGAGATCAGTTTCCAGTGATACCTTTAAAAACTCTCCTCAAGGTAAGACTAAGAAGGAATACAGCAAATGTCAGCCATGAATACAGCAAAAAAACAAAAAGCTGAGAATAATCAGATCCAAAAAGCTACCTTTTTGGATAGCTTTTTGTGACAAATTTTTTTTGGGGGACAAACTTTTATAATAGAAATCTGAATAAATGTCAAGACAAAATAAGGAGTTTCTAATTCAATGAGAAGCACTTTTCTTTTTTTAACCACTGAAACAACTGTATTTATTAACATTCTTAAAAGTTGGGGAGTTAAAAATAATGGCAACATTTTTCTGAATCACTTCTACTTAAAGGACTTCTCTTTGCTTAAAGGGCTATGGGAGAGAATATCACAAGCTAAGAGGTTATAAAAAGTCAGAGATGCTCAATGGAAATGAGTACAAAATGGGTGATTAGAAAAGAAGCTAATATCCTCTTATACCCAGTGAACACTGTGCTGTCCAGTGGCTAAAAAGAGTAGCAAATCCATTTAAAAATCTAGTTTGGACAAAAGACAAGCAATGTATCACTCTGTCCTTAAAACTACAATGACCACACATACTGGCCACACCAGAACAGTTCTGAGACTAGAAGGGATGCTATATCAATTATGCTTGGACAACAGAAGCAAACCAGACCTGCTCCTGGCAGGCCAGCTCACATATTCACCCTGCTTCAAAACCAGGCTGAATTTCTCAGTAATTTCTCCCTTCTCTGGTATTTTTATCTAACAGCATAGACTACGTTTCCACATGCATGTCTCATGTTCCCCAAACCAGCTGTAAATGAACTAGGGGCAGAGAGGGCAAGAAGAGTAACGGTCAGCAGAACACCACAGGTAGATGGAGAGGAAAAACTCAAAAAACCTCTAAGTGAATAGTGAAAAAGGCAGGAACAGCAATTCTAAGTACAGTTTTTAAGACAAACTAAACACCAACAACTCTAAGGTGATGGGTTTTTCACACACTGAACAAACGGAGATGGTCTGGTGGTGACCTGCTCTCCGATGAACTTCCCCTGCTGGAGACAACAGTGTCAGAACGCTAACACCCAGAGTGAACTAGACCGCAGAGCCCAATTAATATAGCAGATGAGAATCAGAAATTATTGAAGGAATATTTCAGGAAAAGGAGCCTGCCAACAGTCCTTGGCACAGACGGAGCTGAGGAGTGGGATGCCTCAGGTGAACGGTGCAGGTGGGAGACAGTGAGAAAGCTAGCTGGTTTACCGTCACCATCAAGGACGGAGGGGAAAACCAAAGACGTGAAATAACCCAGGTGATGTCTAAGGAACGGTATTCCTTAGAAGAACATCATTCCTTAAGAATAACCGAACATTATTCTTCAATTCTAAATCTAGGAAAAGTGATGCAATGATAATACCACTGGCCTGGGAAAGTTGAAAAGGCCCCATCTTGTTTTAATTTTTAAAGAGATTAGTTTGAATAGGGACAATACATCTACAGAAAGAGAAGTCTACTAAGACTCTGTGCAAATGCTAAAAGGCAAAGTTTAACTTGGTACACTTTTAACTACATGACAACTTGCTTTTGATGATTATAAACTTCTATTACCATTACTTGTAAATTAATATTTTCTCAGTACTCACCACAAACCCACAAAAAAATGTAAAAAAAGACTTGTGAAAAAATCCTTGACCAAAGTTATTGAGCACAAGTCAATCGTAATTAATGCCAAAAAAGATACTAAATACAAGTTCTAAAGAGAATTAATTTTAAGAGCTGTTCAAAAGTCACTTCTAAATGAATGCCAAAACAGATCCTCCACAAGTTCTATCATGGGAAATGAGTGCCCTCTACTGGAAGTTAACAGTCATAAAACCACTTAAGTTAAATTGTATTTCTTAAAGACCTGGCATTTAGTACTGAACTAGACAAAGAGGGGTTTCATATATAGACAACATATTGCAAACAGCTCTCTTTTGCTAAAAGGAAAAAGTAATTATCAGTTATGAAGCACAATTTGGGCGACAACATTCAAACATACGTCTTATCCTGGTACGAAGAGACTGGCAAACAAAGCTAAAGAAAGTCTACTAATAAAGCGAGCCACTCCTGTTTAATTGGGGCAGAGGGTCTGCACAAGAAGCCACAAAGAAGCTAGTTTTTAAATTTTTCAGCTACAGCCCAGATTCAACTCCTGCCTAAAACTGTATCAGACCCTGGCCTTGAGCCACAATCAGTAACAAATGGCTGAATATGAAAGTACTATGCCTGATACAAACATTACATTTTAAAGGATACTTTGAACACTAGCAACATGAAACATTATTAGTTTTAAGACCTTTGAGAGTAAAACACCACAGTCACATTCTGGAAAGTAGCTCCTTGAAAAATTAAACAGAAAATTAACATATGATTCAGCAATTCTACTTCTGGGTATACAGCCAAAAGAATTAAAAGGATTCAAACAGGTGTCTGCACACCAATGTTTATAGCTGCATTATTTGTAACAGCCAAAAGGCAGAACAACCGAGTATCCATTAACAGATGAATATATCAAAATCATGAAGACAAAATAGTGGTAAACAAGGGCTGGGAGAAGGGGAAATAATCAGTACAGAGTTTCAGTCTGCAACGATGACAGTGCTGGAGATGAATAGTGGTAGCAGTCGCACAACAGTGTGAATGTACTTAATGTCCCAAACAATTCTCACTGTATACCTAAAACTGGTTAAAATGGGAAGTTTTAGGTTATGTATATTTTGCCACACACACACACACACACCCACCCACCCACAGATATTTTAATGATTCCCTGTCTGAGTCCGCAAGCTTTTATTTCACCACCTACATTGAACTGAGCTCCCTTCCAAAAAGAAAGACCTGTATTACAATTTCATAACACCAGAAGTTTTAAAACACAGCACTCTCATCCGTCACTGAATCCTTACTATGGCTACACACTTCTGATAATCTTAACCCTTGTTTCAATGCACCTACACAAATCACTGTATGTTTCTACCTGATGGTTCAGCGGTAAAGAATCCACCTGTGGTGTAGCAGAACAAGATTCAATCCCTGGGTCAGGAGGATCCCCTGGAAAAAGAAACAGCAACCCACTCCAGTATCCTTGCCTGGAAAATCCCATGGGCAGAGGCGCCTGGTGGACTACAGCCCATGGACTTAGTGACTGCAACCATGACAATGCAAACCGCTAAGCAAACCACCTGGAACAGTCTTGCCCCAGTGACCTTCCTCTTACCCAGTATCATCAACAGTTTTAACTGCTGTTTTAAGAGCAAATGAAGGGAGGGGCGGCATTTTAAAAAGTCAGTTCATAAACTGCCAGTGACAGGGGAAGGGTGAGGGAGAAGATTATACACTTGAAATACAGCTCACTTTAGCATGCTACCTCATGTGCAGTATCCCGATAAGCATGGCAGCCAAATTTGCACTGAGTCTTCCCATAATACAGCAGCAGCTTAACCGAGAAAGCAAGTCAGCAGGCAGACTGGGTAGAAAATACACAAGCTGGACCAAAAGCTGCTGAGACTCTGCTGACAGAACCACCACTGTGCCTTCTTGTGGATCTAGTGAGGCAGGAAGACAAGTTAAATTTTAAAAGATATACAAACAAGAATTAATAAAGCAGACTGACCATTTTCACTGTGCTATGTTGAATTCTAACATATCAACTACATGAAAAAAATATATATATGTATGGCTTAAGGTACTGCCTAGAGTAAGACTAAATACAATCATTATTTAAAGATAACATTTAACACTCGATTTCATAATATTCAAATGTGTTATTTGAAATAATAACTGATGGAGTTAAAGGTATTAGAAACAAAGCAAAACAGTAAAAAAAAAAAAAAAAAAAAAAAAAAAAAAAAAAAAAAACAAGCACTTTTGCCAAACAGGGACAATTATAATATCAACCTAATCCGGCCCCATCACTTCATGGCTAATAGATGGGGAAACAGTGGAAACAGTGGCTGACTTTATTTTTCTGGGCTCCAAAGTCACTGCAGATGGTGACTGCAGCCATGAAATTAAAAGATGCTTACTCCTTGGAAGGAAAGTTAGGACCAACTCAGATAGCATATTAAAAAGCAGAGACATTACTTTGTCAACAAAGGTCTGTCTAGTCAAGGCTATGGTTTTTCCAGTGGTCATGTATGGATGTGAGAGTTAGACTGTGAAGAAAGCTGAACGCAGAACAATTGATACTTTTGAACTGTGGTGTTGGAGAAGACTCTTAAGAGTCCCTTGGACTGCAAGGAGATCCAACCTGTCCACCCTAAAGGAGATCAGTCCTGGGTGTTCATTGGAAGGACTGATGCTGAAGCTGAAACTCCAATACTTTGGCCACCTGATGCAAAGAGTTGACTCGTTGGAAAAGATCCCGATGCTGGGAAAGATTGAAGGCAGGAGCAGAAGGGGACAACAGAGGATGAGATGCTTGGATGGCATCACCGACTTCATGGACATGGGTTTATTTGGGCTCCAGGAGTTGGTGATGGACAGGGAGGTCTGGCATGCTGCAGTTCATGGGGTTGCAAAGAGTTGGACACGACTGAGCAACTAAACTGAACTGAATTTAAAACCAAAGACTTATCTGAGTATACACACACACTCCTATATATAAGCAATACTGAAAAATACAGATTTTTAAATACCACACACAAAAGGTAGACACAAACCAACGTTTGTCATTTAATAAATGGGTAAATATAAAGTGGTGTATATTCAACAGTGGAATGTTACTCAGCATTAAAAAGAAATACAGTACTCGTATATGCTCGAAAATCCTAAGAACAGTATGCCAAGTGACGGAAGCCATACTGAGAAGATCCACATCACACAATGTCATCTGTGAGAAATGATGAAAACAGGCAAATACAGAGAGACAGAAATGGTGAGCAGTGGTTGTCAGGAGCTGAGGTAGGAAGAAATGAGGAAATAGGGATGGACTACTAATGGTAGAGTTTCTTTTTGAGGTGATAAAAATATTCTGGAATAAGATAATAGTGACTATCGCACAATCTTGGGAATATGATAAAAATTAATGAATTGCACAGTGTAAAATGGCCAATTTTATGGTATATAAACTGTGTCCTAATAATAAATACTAATTATACATATGCATATATGTATATTTTTATTGATATTTTTGCTAAAAGAATGAAAAGGTTTCAGGGGTGAGTGAAACGTTAATATATGAAAGCCGTACAAGATCTCAATAACGATTAAATAAGTAAAATTTGCCATCAAAGTTTCAAAAGAATTCTATAAAAATACCTGATCAGTTTTGAATTTGTGAATTTCGTGGCTTAAAAGATAATTTAAGATCTGAAGAAACATCTACAACCTTTAGTTTTCTTAAACTATTGTATTAAGTAATACTATTGAAAATGAATTTACTCTTTGATATTTTATTCATTTTACCATGGTACAATTAATGTATAATTTGAAGGAAAAGTAAAACCTAAAGATCTCCCCTTTGAAACATTGTTCTTAAGTCGGGGTAGACCGATTATTACATACACAGGTAAACAACACTCTTACCATAGATTCGGAGAGCAGTAACTTGTAAACTTTTGAGTAGCTCTTTATTTGCTCGGGCTGCAGCAGTATGGATAATGTCAACAAACTGTGTTGAAAGCTCAGGATTTCGGGAGCCGAGATGTGCAAGCTGCAGTGGTAAACCAGCCAACCAACGTGATAACACTTTACTACGGTATCTAAGGCCATCAAAGAAAAGGGAAATACACCACATTTATTTAAACATTTGAGAGCCTATAAGATGACTGGCATACTATATTCATCTATAGTATTCTCTAAGGTTTTACCCACTGTATTTTAAAAGTTTATGTAGTTTGGGGCACTATGTACATTGTAATTTTATCTTAAAGGACACAGGCTCTACTTAGCTTGTGAACTATTTACACTAATTTGTAATGACCGTTTTACTATATTAAGTCATTTATGCATTCAGTATAGGGTGCCCCCACATTAAGTGGCTTCAAACTTGGGTTCTTTCCATTCTTGCACATACTTGCTCACTCTCTAATATCTCATCTTGGACACGGCAATCACTTTTGCTGTCCCCCAAGAGTTCAGTGATTTACACACAACCTTTGGAGTCTACCAGACTTGAACTTAAGTCTCAGTCTGGCTGCCCTTTAACAGCATGACACTCACCAACTTATTTAACCTAAGCTTCCTTCTATAAGGCAGAAACCAGCAGTACCTACATAAAAGTATGAGAATTACTGAAAAATTAAGAAAAGCACCTGACTCACAGTAAAGACTTGAATATGCTCTAACAACTACCTATGTATGCTGAGGTACCACAAATCCCATTATCTTTCACCCAAACATCTCTTCCAGACTATCCCAAGTAAACCTCAAACTCACCACATCTAAGACTGATTCCTGAGTTCTACTCTTCGTGTTGTCTGCATCACCAGACAGCACCAAACCAAGCTGGACACTTTTGCTCTTTAAGATACCGCCATTTAAAAATTTATTGAAATATTTTTGACACCCAGTATTATGTTAGTTTCAGGTATGTATCACATAATAGTCTGACATCTGTACACATTGCAAATGGTCACCATACGTCTAGTAACCACCTGTCCTAATAAAAGTTACTGGTCATATTCTTTATGCTGTATATTATATCCCCATGACTTATTTACTTTATAACTCAGTTTGCACCTTTTAATCTCTTTCACCTATTGTACACCTCTCCTCTTCTACTGCCCTCATTCTTATACCATGTGTCCCAATATGTCACTAAGGGCCGGAGGTTAAACCTCCATAATTTTTATGGGAAGCAAAACAAAATTCTGAGGCTGCTACAGGTGGTTCCAATAATTGTCCTTTAGCTGTTAAGCAGACAAGTGGAAATATATGCTCAAAGAGACTTTTACCTTCTCAGTTATGTGTATAAAGGTTACTGAAACTATTATGTATGCCTTTTTATTTAAAAAAATAATAATAAAACCAAAAAGGATAAAAAGAAGATTTTCTCCAAAGATTTAATCACCCTATCATCTTATTCATACAGATTACAAAGTAACCTGGTAAGAAAAAGAAAAGCAAAATAACAAAGGAACTGTACCGGATTCTGTAAGATCTCAGTTCTTCTTTTTGATAGCTTTTACTGAAAAACTTCAGTAACAAAGTCGGAACTGGAAGGAGAAGGCCTCTCTGCTGATACAATGTATAAACTGCCTTTATGAGAGACTCTGTAGCCTCTAAGAAACAAGAGAAAACAGCTGCATGTGAGTCAAAATGTTTCTTCACCAGCACCATAATTCTTCTAAAAAGCACAGAAGCACCTTGTTCCTATGAGGAAGCAGATTTTAGCCACAAACTGATGACTACCATCAAAATCCTACATCAATGGCCTAATAAAAAAGTCAAACCAATCGGAGATTACAGTACAAATTTTCCTAAGAGACAACAAACCTAGGAAAGGACAACAAATACCACAATACTAGAAAGGTGGATAAGCCAGGAACCAAACAGCAAAGTTCTGCTTGAATGAAAAGAATTAGTAAGTCACACTAAAAACTGACTTAATGCAACATAACTTCAAGTGACAAGAAAGGTAAAGAGATAAGGATCCACCAATTTCTAGTCAAACTAGATCAGAAAAGTATTTCTTTATCCTTAGGCTCAATGTCATTTCCTATTAATAAAACTTACCTTCTTTCACTCCAACTATGTAATCTAGTAGAAAACCTACCCATCAGCTTCAGAGTGGACCTACCCACCGAAAAGGGGGTGTTCTCAGCCATCAGGGTTCAAGCAGACATTCCTTCATGATTATGCTGGCTACCTTTTATGGCTCGAACGTAAATGACTATGAAATGTTTGACAGGTATGAACTCAAAATTAGATGCTCAACATTAACAGTATGCGTAAGAGCCCCTCTCTTAAGTAAGGACAGAGCATTGACACCCACCTCTGTCTGACTGCATCTGCATTAACCTCCAGGAGACACCAAGCAATCTGTTCAGCTGCTTACTGTTTAGCCTAGACCCATCTTCAAGGGTTTCTGTTACAAATTTCCTTATCCTTTCTATCCAACTGGAATCCTTCTGCAAAGTTGAGGCATTTGCCAGGGAGACCATGATATCAGACAGTGTTAAATTCAGTAAAAGGTGATCTACATTATTCGAGAGAATCGTGCAATGCTTGATGCTAAAAACAAAGACACACATAACTGTTAAGTGTTGTATCTACCATGCCTGTTTCACTTAAACACTTAACTATTCCTCCCAGAATGAACTGTCAAGAAGGTAAGTATATTAAAGCGACTGTAAGCAAGCCATTCATTACAGAATCAGAGTTGTTAAGGCATAAATTAAGAATGCATACTGCTCAGTTCATTACCCAAGTTGCTATTCACACAAGAACTACAGGCCCTTGAAACATGGTGTGGTAATCCTAGATGTACTACAGGGATAAGAACACTTGAAAACTTCAACACACTTGAAGATTTTCGTTAAGCAGATATTTATATTAGGATGAAACTCACGACAGACCTTGATTCTGCTTCTAACTAATTTTGACTTGACAGAATCACTAATTTCTCCTGGCCACAATTTCCTTATATGTGAAACAGGAGACTGGTCTAGATAAGCCCAATTCTGAAACAATTTAATTTTATGACTCACATATTACAATCACTTTTTCTAACAGATTATCTTAAGAAAAACAAAATTTGCAACTTAGGATAAAAACCACTAGATATATAAACACTATATAAACACAGTGTAGATTTCAGGCTACACTGCATTCAACAGCAGAGCCTATTTATTCTCATGTTCAGAAACATGTAAAGTTGATTAAACTAAAAAAATACCTGAAACTAATTTATTTTAAAAGAAAGTTAACCCTGGATTAGGCATGAGAAAGGACACAGTCGTAAGGAACCACAAATACAAGGGGAGGGAAATTTTTAATATTTGGTGTTATTAGGGTATCAAATGTAGGGTTAGGAATGACAAATGGGACCAGATCACAAAGAGTTGAAAACTAAGGACACTAAAATCAATTCTGCAAGCACAGGAGTAACATAGTTGAAAAGTTCTTTCATTTCTGCTGATGAAAAAGAAAATATCAGTTACAAGACTCTAAACAAAGAAGTAGTTGTATGTCTACTTGAGCAATACAGGCAAGACGTGACAAGCTCAAGAAACAATGCTGGTACAGACTAGGAGAAAGGGGGATGTATAGCAAGAATAAAAATTAGCTGGATTTGAAGTCTGCTTAAATGCATACATGTATGTGAGCTTTTAGCTGAGCTGGTAAAGAATCCGCCTGCAATGCTGGAGACCCCAGTTCGATTCCTGGGTTGGAAAGATCCTCTGGAGAAGGGGTAGGCCACCCACTTCAGTATTCTTGGGTTTCCCTGGTGCCTCAGTTGGTAAAGAATATGGCTGCATTGTGAGAGCCCTGGGTTCCATCCCTGGGTTGGGAAGATCCCCTGGAGAAGGGCATGGCAACTCACTCCAGTATTCTTGCCTGGAGAATCCCCATAGACAGAGGAGCCTGGTGGCCTACAGTCATGGTGTCGCAGAGAGTCGGGACCTGGCTGAGTGAGTGAGTAAGCACAGCACAGCCCAGCAAAAAACTGGGAATTCTATCACGGAGAGAGAATGAATGAAAACTGGGACAGATGAGTAGCAATCTATACTACAAACCCAAAACTACTGGTAGGTTCTTTGCCCAACTGTTCAGTGCCCAAAACCAAGGCACATTTTATACTAACCAGACCACACAAAAACTCAACTGCATCATTTATTCACCACAGGTAGAGCTTTTGAAGATCTACTTACCTATTACTGTCTGGAAGGTGTCAACAGACATTCAAAAGTTGGGAGAATTCATCCCGCTCCTCCAAGAATTTACACAAAATTTTAAAGTCTAAATACACTGACCACCAATTCTATGAGGGAGACAGGAAACTGGGGAAACTCATTTTCAGCAATGATAGAGGAGGAAATTAGAACTGATTCCCGTCCTGAAAATAACTTTAAAAGTTGGATGAAATAGTTTTTAACAACTCAAAAGCATTCAAGAGGTAACAAGGTGATGAACAATTGCTGGGTCCCCAAAATAAAGCAAGATCACAGTACTCAGGTTCCAAGGGCTGTGGAACCAAATACCCAATTCCAACGAAAAGCCTGGAAAACGGAACTAACCCTTCAGAGGCCTCACAGGGAAAAGTCAAACTCCAGAGCCAGACAAACATGGGGACTCTGGTATATTATCCCTACTTCAAGCTGAACCTGTAAGGGCTCCCTGCCAGAGTAACGGTGAACTGGAAGTAAAAAGAGCTCTTACATAAAACAATCCCAGTTATACATCATCTCAGTAGTTAACGCAACAATTTTTCCCAACTAGATCTATAGATTCAACACAATTCCAATCAAAACCCCAGCCAGTTACTTTATAGTTATCAACAAAATGATTTCTGAAGTTTACACACAAAGGCAAACACTAGACTACCCAACACAAGACCAAAGCGGAATAATGTTGGAGAACTCACACCACTCGATTTCAAGGCTTACTGTACTACAGTAATCAAGACAGCACAGAACTGGTGAACGAACAGACAAACATAGGTCAGTGGAAGAGCCCCAAGACAGGCCTACAAGTACAGTCAACTGATGATTTCAGACAAAGGAGCCAAAGCAATCCAAAAGAGAAACAAGAGTCTTTTTCTGCAAACAGTGCTGGAATAACTGGACAGAAACTCTAGAACTGAAAAATAAAAATAAAACAAATTCAACAAATGTATGTTTGAATGAGACAAAGAGAAACAAAAAATTCAGTAAGTGGGTCTTATATACAATCAATTAGTCTTTAAAGGGAAGGAGAAAAATGGCATTAATATTTTAAAGATGAGAATTTTTCAGATGTGTTTAGACACTTCACTCAAGATCTCAGATTTAAGAAGCTCACTGAATTCCAAGGAAAATCAATAAAAAAGAAAACCACACCTGGATACATCATTGTCAAACAGCAGAAAATAAAAGACAAGGAGCAAAGTCTTATGGGGGAGGTGGGGGGGGTGGGGAGGGAAGTAACTTTTATAAAGTAGCAACAGTTCAGACTCATAGCGGAATTCCTAACAGCAGTGGGAACCAACAGAGCGAAGCGTTGCAGTCAGTACGGTCAGTACGCTCAAACAAGAAAACTGCCAAGCTCAAGCACTGTGCTCTGTTAAAACAGTCCTTGGAAATAAAGGAGAATACATATATTCTCCTTCATTTTATATTATATATATATATGTATGTATTTGTGTGTGTGTGTGTAAATCCTCTAGCAGCTTCTAAATAAGTCTAATGAAGAGAGATGAAAAAAATGAAGAGCAAAAAAATAGAATATACAGATAAAACTCAGATGGTGGATACAAGTTCTCCAAAAATATTAATTTTTGCTTGAAAGTTCAAATTTTATCTCTAGCACAGACACTATTTTCCTGAAACTGATAGGCTTATTTTTTTCATTTCTGAGAAAATATCTACAAATACCCAAGTCTGAATAAGCATAGTTAGTCATTTAAATTAAAATCATGTCCATTGCAGAAAATACAAACAGAATGACAAGTGCATTTCCTCGAGACAACCATCATTCTTTGGCATGCAGCCAAAATACTTCAGGCACACTTTCCATTTCACCACACAGAATATTAAAATTACGTGTTTTCAAGGATTGTGACTTAATAAGATTAGTAATTTTTTACTTAATTAAGAACAATTTTAAGTGAAACTGGCATGTTCTTTAAACTGTGAATGCATAGTGGTGAAGAATACTGTTAACCCTCCATACCGTTCTGCCTCCACATATTCAACCAACTGCAGATGGTGTATCATGTGTATGGATTGTGGCTTTCTGAATCCATAGATGCAGAATGTGTATTTGGAGGGCAACTTGCTTCTGGATCAGTGAAAATACCACGTATGACACTATGTCTTTACACAAAACTCAGACTGTACAACAAGAAGAGTGACCCCTCACATAAACCAAGGACTCCAGTGTAAATGATGTATCACTGAGGTTTGTATTTTACAACAGATACACAACTCTGGTGTGGGACGCTGACGTGAGGGAGGCTGTGCATCCATGGGGGTAGGAGTAGTGTATGAGGACTCCGTACTTTCTGTTCAATTTTAATACGAATCTAAAATTGCTCTAAAAAATGAACTCCATTTAAAAAAAAAAAAAAAAAAGGAATGAAATGCTAGTAGTGCCACAACATGAATAAACCTTAAAGATATCATGCTAAGTGAAGTTAAGCCAGACATAAAACAGTGTTTTCAGTTTCTACTGATACATGGTACCAGAACAGTCAAATTAATAAAGGGGAAAAATGCAATAGCGGTTCCCAGTACCTGGAGGGAGAAGAGCATAGGAAGCTGTTATTTAATGTGTACCGAGTTTCAGACTGGTAACATGAAAAATGTGAAATGTACTTAATGCCACCAATCAGTACACTTTAAAAATGGTTAAAATGCTAATTTTTATGCTATGGACATCTTACCACAATGAAAATAATATCTTTTGTAACTCCACAGTTCAACCCAAGATTAAAAAAAATCTAGACATCAGGTCAAAATTGAAGACCACCAGCTTAGGCCACATTGGCTCCTCTAACTTGAATCTGTGAATTTAATAGATAGCCTCCAAAGGCTATCTGAGAAATAGTCAACACGCTTCCTTATGGAAGTTCAAGAGCAGCCTGCGGACCCTCAAAACAAATCACTAGGGAAATTTATGGTAATACTGTCAATCCACTTTTGTTAAAAATGCCACAATTTCACCACCTCAGTGTCTTCATCGTTAACTCCTTTTTCACCTTCTATATCTTAGCACAAATCACTACCTAGGCAGGCAGCCCTCCCTAGCACCTATGCCCCCCATGAAAGAGCAGGACCAGCTCCCTACTATACTGATATACTTTTATTACCCTACATTCTTTTTCCTAAGTGCCTTCAACATATTAAGTGCCCAATAAAGTGAATAATGACAGTACACCCATATGCTCTTGAGTAGTTTACTTACATTTAATGGTCTACCAAATTCCAAACATCCTTTTATTTAATCTCATTTTGATGAAAATTACACCTGAAACCTCTTCCTTGACAACATAAAAATCACATGTAATTATATTCACGCATTGAAGGATATTCTCAACCTTATCCATGGACCTGATTAAAAACTTCTGTGTTAATAAGAAAACTGTATCTGGAGCAAGTAACAACTTACTTGCTCAAGAAAGTATCTCCATATTTGATTCTCTGTCACCTCCAACTCCAGAAACTCTAAATTAATGGTCCTAAAACATGGTTTTGATCCAACCAATAAGAGTCTTCAATGCCTAAAGGATCAAGGATGAAAGAGAAATGAGAGTCAGAGACAAAAAATGACTTTCAGCATTAAAGTTAGTCATCAGTAGAAACCAATTTGATCCAGGTCTGTCCCATGTCCTCCATTATGCAATTTTATAGCTTTCTCATACCCTATAATATCTCCTTCCATTACTGCAATCATCCCTCACTTCACTTCTGCCTGCTAAAATCACATTCACATTAAAACACTACTCTCCGACACTGCCTTGTCTGTTTATCCTAACAAGGATCTGTCTTCTCCTATTAATTCCTATAGCATTTCTTGACTATAAAGTTCTAATGACACTTAAATATGCCTTGTGTGAAAGATGTAGATTCATTTTTCTTCCTGCAAGTTATTGAGCTTTTGTTTCTCAGCCTTAAAACTACCCTTCCACGCTCTTACTTTGTGATCCTGGGGGTGAGTCACATTTTCTCCTTTACAGTTTGCTTCTTGTTAGGCTCTGCCAATAAAGTGCTTGTTTTTGTTTAGTCACTAAGCTGTGTCAGACTCTTCAGCAACCCCGTGGACTACAGCCCGCCAGGCTCCTCTTTCCATGGGATATTCTAGGCAAGAATACTGGAATGGGTAGTCATTTCCTTCTCCAGCAGATCTTACCAACCCAGGGATTGAAATCTGTCCCTGCACTGGCAGGAGGGCTCTCCACCACTGAGCCACCTGGAAGTCAAGGGGTACTTGAGACCAGAAAGCTGGAGGAGGAAAATGCGGCACTTTCTGTTTGCTTCCTAGTCCTATTTTTTGCTTCCTTTTGCCACCAGTGCAACCCAACCACTCTTCAGGCCAGCAGCAGTTCATTCTAGCAGCCAGAGTTGGTTCCAGTCTGTATCTTCCTGACACAGAACCAGTATCACCGTGCCCCTAGAACACCAGCGCCAGCCAGCAGAACCCTCTTCGCTGAGCCCTGTACCCTTACCCCACTGGGCCCCTCTCCTGATCCCAAAGACATTAGTCCCAGCTGAGTGCAAACCCCTTCCTCGAGGCCTGAGTTTGGGCTGCAGCCTTTCTTTCCAGCCACTTGCCCTCTTCTCTTTGCTCTCCGGTCAGGAGGCAGTGGTGGCTTCCGACAAGACCTTGCTGTTCCCTTTTGTCTTTCCACTATTAAGTGGAAATGCCTAGTTAACAACCGGTTGTATTAAATTCTCTGTGAAAATCACTGGTATGATTTCCATCTCATGACTAGAGTCTGACACACATTTTTATCAATTTTAAGATTTTGTATTGATTTTTGCAATTTATGAATCACTTAAGAGATCAAAGAATATACCTTAGGGCATCTAATTATCTGTCATAATACTTTACTTACAGTGAGAGACCAAAAAACTTCAGTGAATGAAGTTTCTCTGCCTACAACATACTTATCACTTCTGAGCATATCCTCTGAACTCTGCCCAAAGAGCCTCACTGATTCTCCAAGTAGTTTCTTCCTTTTGATAAGTTTAAGAACCTTCTGACAAAGACTTTAAAATCTGTTCAAGCGTTTGCTCATTTGGGGAATTGCACCTTGAGTATCTGTATCTGCTTGTCAAGTTTTATTTGGTAATTTGTTTTTACGTTTATCTGTTCTTACTTCAGGTAAACATTTCAAAGAACTTCCAGGCTTACACTTTTCCAGTGAAACTTCATCCATAACTTGTTCTTTTCACTTATTTTAAAAAAGAGAACTGCTTTTCTTCAATTATCCCTCTTCCATCAGGATACTGATAACAGTTACATTACGCTTCCTTGTGTATATAAATGAGAGCAGAAACTAGTGATGTTATGCTCTCAAAGATTCAGTAATTACACAGTGCCTCTCACAAACAAACTATCCACTCTAAGCAAATTTTTATTAAATTCTTATCTATACAATTTGATAACTGACACTCATTTAGCACAAAACTTTCACTTCACAGATTAAAAATAAAAATAAAAACTAAGTAAAATTGGAAGTCCAGGGCTTAAAGTGACTTGTTTAAGATCAGATACTACAGCTTTTATCTTTACTTCACAGTCTAGATAACAACTACTTGCAGTGTACAAAGTTCAGTGTGAGACTGTTTTCTGAAAATGTCAGGTTAAACAGTGGATGAGAATGGCAATATCTTTTATTTGTCCCTTTCCTTTTTTTGCTTGGTTATTTCTTTTAAGGCATATGGAAAATTACTCCTAAAATGGTGTTTGAAATCAGTAAGGTAATTCTTTCAAAGCCATGACTCCTAGTAAAATAAGCACAGATTAGAAAATCTGTAAGAAACAATAACTTAAAATAGCAAATAAGACTTTAAGCAGAAACTTAACAACTTGTCAATATTCACTTACAAATTTACCCTTATAACACACCTTTTGCTAATGATATAATATGTAAATAAATCTTAAAATCTGAATAAACTGTTAGGCCATCCAACTTTCACCCACAGTTCTTTTTGGTGCTTTCATTTTTACATGCATTTCGTCTACTTAAAATGAGAAAAAAAGGGAGAAAGTAAAATTTAATAAAATTCTGATTTTGAACTACTAATGCAATATTTATAAAGTATACAAGAAAATCTTCTACTTAGTGTTCCATTTAAGAGTAACTATATTCTCTAGAAATTCTATTGCTCATTAAAGGCATTTAATACCTTCACAAATCAATGTGTTTGTCTAAATTCTTCAGCAGTATTCTTCAATGTATCATGTTCTCCTACCTGAAACACTGATTCTCTACTATCCAGAGGACCAATCATTCCAGTCTGCCAGTGGCTGAGGGGTTGCTTGGGATATGGGACATGAGACACTACAATAGCTAGCTCCAGCTCTAGCAAACCTGGAGGCCAAACTCAGACCATAAATCAACAGCTAGCTATTGCAGCATATCTCCTTAGTTACCTTCACTGGGTTTTCCTCTTTTTCTTAACCTAAAAATGTGTCCTTGACAACCTCTGGACTTCTACTAGGTATCTTAAACTTAACATGAATAAACTGAACTCTCCTATGGGCAGTCACATCATCATCTGGACCACAGTACAGGCATCACCCCTGCTCCTCTTTCCTTAACTACATACACCAGCATTCCTGCTGGTTTCACCAGAATCTGGCTGCTTCTCATCACTTCAACCACCACCTGCCGTTCGACTCCAAGCCACCATCACCTCTCACTTAAGACTGCTGTCTCAGGCTCCCAAAGGCCCTCATGCTGTTCCTCTTGCCCCCCTAAACTTAACTCTCTACACGGCAGCCAGGGTGATCTTTTAAAACACAAATCCTACTTCACAATATTACAGGGAAGGATAAAGGAGATAATATATATAAAGGAAGGACAGGTCATCCATGGGATCAATGATCTCAGTTGGGCCCATTTTGCTAGAGTTGGAGAATGAGGGCATGGGGGTTTTTAACTGTTTTATTTGTAAATCTGGCATATTAAAGTCAAATAAACATAATTTAGATCATGCCACTCCTCTGCTCAAAACCCTCCAATGTCTTTTCACCACACTCAGGTTAAAATTCTAAGTCTTTACCACAGACCACAAGGTACCACATGATGTGGCTACTGTCCGTCATGTCCCCCCTCATCACCCACCATTCTCCCAGGACCTCACTTGCACATGCCTTGCTGCCATTCCTCAAGTATGTCCAATCTGTTCTCACTTCAGGGTTTTGCACTTGCTGTTCCCTGTGCCTAGAAGGGTCTTCCTACAGGTCTTCACAAGACTTGCTCCTTCTCTTCATTCACTGACATGCAAATATTAAGAAGGCATTTCCTGACCACCTAGTTAACAGGTACCTCCCCGCACACTGTTTCATTACATCTTCTCTCTTACCCACTTTCATCTTTCTTCCTAATGATGACATGATGGACATCAGCTATTTGTTTGCCATCTCTCAACCCCACCAGGAGCTAAGTGTTTGCCTTGTCAGTCATGTTTATCTCTGTATTCCCAGAGTCTAGACAGAACCTAACTCACTGCAAAGCAGCACTATTCAAAAGACCTTTCTGCAGTGACAGAGCCATTTTCTTCTTGTATTTGTGCTGTCCAATACAGTAGCCACTGCCACCTGAAGCTACTAAGCATCTAAAATGTGACTACTGTTTACTGAGGAACTGAATTTTAATTAAACAGCCAAATGTATAGGTGTTCAATTAACCTTTGCATCTAACTCTTTCTCACAAATTCTGATCTTCATGGTAAAAACAAAACGATAAGGAAACATTTACACTGAACGCAGCAAGCATTAAAATACAAAGCTAGGACACAACAAAATCTCTATAGTGTATAAAATTATACTACTGACCTAAAGTTAATAATACAGGACTCCAAAAACTGAAGTTAATTAAAAAGTTAACATTACATTGTATTTTAAAACACTGTGTGTTTTAAAAATATTAAATACAGTATACTTTAAATTAAGGATCCTAAGGATACAAAGAGTGTATTACAAATAAACCACCTCAGTCAGGATCTGAGTACTCAACCACTGAAAATAAGATTTAATATTAACTTGAGATTTCTTTCCAAAGATGAAAGATTTCAAATTCCTAAAAAGCTTTACAATAAAAAATACTTGGGCAAAAATGAAACTTCTCAATTATGCAGCAAATACAAACACACTATATGCGTTTAACAAAACTTAAAAAGTAAGCAGTCAGTTACCCTAAGGTTGCACCCTAATACAGATGCCAATTTATCAACAGAAAACCTACTCATTTTGAGAGAAAAGAGCTACAATTCAGCCTGTGGTGCATAATTAGAATTTAAGACCAAGAAATGCCATTTCATTCCTCCTAAAGTTTGAACTTTGACCACTCAATACTTTAAGTACTAAGCTATAACTAAGGTGAATGAGAAAGTGGAACTGACAGCAGGAATGGTAATGAAAAATAAACTAACAGACATTTTAATGTAATCTGGTGTAACATACATATTTATACTTTGTCTGCAAAGTAATAGATTTACCTTATTCAGTTATTATAGTTCAAATCTGCCATGGTAAATTAGAGAACTCTGCCAATGGATGCTTTTAAATACTATTTCAGTTTGAATTTGCACCATACCTGCAACTGCAGCTTACCTACAGTAAAGGTTAACTTTAAGAAATATTTTCCGATTTATATCCTTTATCAAGAAAATAGAGAGAGACTGAGTAACTCTCTTAGTAAATGTCACATTGCACTTGAAAAGATGTGGGTTATTTTCAAATATCTTTTTATGTTGGTTTCTAACGTAATTCCACTGTGATAAGAGAACAGACCCTGTGTGATTTCAATACCTTTAAGACCATGAAATTTTTGCACGTTGTTTTATGTCCTTGGATAAGTTCCAGAGTCTCCCAATTTACAGTCTATGGGAACTTGAATAGAATTTGTGTCCTACTGTTGTGTAAAAATTGTATAAATCTTAATTATATTGAATTGGTTCATAGTGTTTTTCAGGTCTAGCATATCATTCTATTTCTCTACATATTCATTCTATTAATTTTTGAGAGTTTGATACTAAAACTCCAACTAAAAATCTTAATTTATCTCCTTAAAAAATAATTGTAATATACAGTGTATTTTCCAAGTCTCCTGTAAATGTGTTATCATACTTTCAGAATTTAAAAAATTGAAATTAAAAAACTACTATGTATGAAGTAAATAAACCCCAAGGATGTATTGTACAGCACAGAAAAAATAGTCATTATTTCAGAATAAAATGGAGTATAATCTGTAAAAATACTGATTCACTGTATTGTATAACTGAAACAAATGTAACATTATAAATCAGCTATGTGCTCATGCATACTCAGTCTCTTCCATCGCGTCTGACTCTTTGCCACCCTATGGACTACAGAACACCAGCTCTTCTTTCCATGGGACTCTCCAGGCAAGAATACTGGAGTGGGTTGCCCTGCCCTCCTCCAGGGGATCTTCCCGACCCAGGGATTGAACCCAAGCCTCCCCGTGTCTCCTGCATTGTAGGCGGATTCTTTACTGCTGAACCACCAGGGGAGTAAATCAACTATATTTCAATATAAATACCCTCCTCAAAAGAGAGACTGAGTAGGAAGATAAAGATCAGAGAATCTTAAGTGATACATCAGCCAAGAACCCTGATTTAAACAAAGAAGCTCAATTATATATTATGGCAATCAAGGAAATATGAACACTAGATCTTTGATAATATTAAGGAATCGTGGATAATGATAAAGGAATTTAAATTTTTTTTTTAAAAGACTCACTGCCTTTTAAGAAAACATGCTGAAACATTTATGGATGAAATGATGGTATAAGATGATTTGCTTTGCTTTGCTTTAGAATTTGCTTCAACCATCTGTATGAAGGGTTGGGGGGTGAGGTGGGTCGAGCAGAAATAGAAAAAGCTTGTCCTTGAGCTGAAAACTTGGAGCTGGAGGATAAGAGAATATGGAGATTTGTGTTCTATTTTTTGTGTGTGAAATTTTCTACACTATAATCTTTAAAAAAAGAAAAAAAGAAAAAACTAGTAGAGCCATTTTTTTTTTAAATGCAAGTAGGTCATAAGAGAGTAAGAAGATTTCCAATAATGAATAAACAACCTGCAAATAGCTATATATTATGGTTATCCTACTGGAAATTTTAATATAAATAAATTCACTTATTTGGGAAAGTTTCTTTCAGGTTATATGTTGTATTTGGAAAATATAACAGCCATACCCAGGGGCAAGTGACAAGACTCATCTGCACACCTGGGTCTTCACTGCCAGTGCCTGTGACACTTGACTATTTTACCATTTCCACGTTACCATTCTCAGAATATAAGGCAAATCTTGCCTGAATCACTGTCACTGACCCGAGAGGGTCCTAGCCCAGAGTCTTAAGGAAGGTCTTCCTCCAGAAATTAGACACGGTCCTTGTGTAGTTCTGTCCTCTAGAATCTTTCTCCCAAGTAACATAAGAACAAGAGGAGAAAGGCAGAGATGATCTGGATTTCTTGAGCCATCTGGGTGGATCAAGTTTTTTATTTCTTTCCTCTGCACAAAGTCCCTCACCTGTGACAAGCTTCAGCATTAGGTCCTGGTGACACAGTCCCCTGCGGGGGGAGATAGAGAAGTAAGGAGACAGGTAGTAGTAAGTAGCTTCTTAATCTGACTAAGATCAATTTAATTTGAAAGAGGAAGTAGCTTTACAGCAATCCTTTTTCTCATCATTGCCAGATTACCTCATTGCTTTAAAAGAAAATGAATTCCTCCATCTCAAGTGTTTGGCAAACAATAGTCAGCAGATTTGTGTAAAAAAAAAATATACATAGTCAATTAGGGGTCGATTACAAATTTCTATTTGGGGAGTCTCCAAATTGGGAACCTGAGAGTAGAGTAGAAAAAAGATTTTTCCCTTTGAATACTTCATGCTTTTAAAATTTTGAGCCATGTGAATGTATTGCTTTATGTAATTAATTAGTTAACTTATTAAAAATAAAGATTAAATAAATAAATAAAAATAAAGATAAAAATGGAGATCATAATGCCTAAAAAGAGATTAAGATCACAGGGCCATTTGCTTCTAATGTAAAAACTAATACAAATCACTCTGTTAAGAATCAAAAGGCTATTATAATTAAATGACACATAATATCAGATTTTCTTTTGCAAAATAGGCCCTTATGGGCAAAGTTGGTGAATTCTGAATAAAATCTCTAAGTTAGATAACAGTATTGTATCAATATTAATTTCCTGACTTTAATAATAGTACTGTGGTCATATAAAAGTTTTTTTAAGAAACACACTTCAAAACATTAGGGGTAAAGTGGTGTCATATCTGCAACTTTCTCTGAAAGAGTGGGGATGAGATATATAGTGAAAGACAGAGAGAAAATAATAATAATAAAGTAGACTCGATAAAATGTTGATATTTACTGGCAAAGAGGGGCAGCGCCTGGAACTCTCATACACTAATGGCAGAAGTAAAAAAATTATGACTATTTTTGAAACCAGGCAATGCTTTAATAATGTTAAACATAGACTTATCATATGGCCTAGCAATTACAGTCCTAGGTATTTACCCTAGAGAAATTAAAACATAGAGATCCAAAACATGTGTCTAAGAATGTTCATATCAACTTTATTCATAATAGCCCAAAGTGCAAACAATCTCCATGTTCATCAATAGGAGAGTGAATCACATTCATCAATAGGAGATGAATAAACAAATATTTATCAACAGGAGAGTGAATAAACAAATGTATTCTCACACAAATGTTTGACAAACATTATTTTCACAAACAAATGTATCCACCTGCAAAGTGGGAGACCTGGGTTCCATCTGATCCCTGGGTTGGGAAGATTCCCTCGAGAAGGGGAAGGCTACTCACTCCAGCATTCTGGCCTGAAGAATTCCACAGGCTGTATACACATGAGGTGACAAAGGGTCAGATATGACTGAGTAAGTTTCACTTCACTTCATTCACACACCAGACACTGGGACATGATTCCCATGGGTCCCTTGTGTTTCCACATGTCTTATGAATAGAGGTGCTGACAGTTTTGCTCCAGACAATCTTCTTTAAAAAAAAAAAAAAAAAAACACTTGCACAGTAGATACCCTTGGAAAATATAATTTCTCCATCTGGAGCAGAAGGCAAATTTTTTGGAGTCCAGTATGATGAAGATAATGTCTCCTTCCAGGAACAAAGGTTGGGCAGATTTTCTTGAAGTCTCTTATTAAAGATTGAGGTTTTCTAAGCTTAGGGTTCCTCAGCTATGACTCAAGATTTACTATGTGTGGACATTTAGGTTGTTTTTACCTGTATAAGTTTATTGAGGCATAACTTACATGCAAAAAAAATCATATTTGATCTGGTACAAGCATGAATCCGAGGCAGCCTAACTTTTTAGCTTGCAAACAGGATAAAATCTCAGATTCTTCACAGTCCTTGCCAGTGGAATGCTGCCCAGCAACAAAAAGGAAAGAATCACTGAGACACACAGCAGTACAGATGAGTCTTGCAAACATTATGCTGCGTGAAAAAGCTGAGCCCGAATCAAGTATGATACTGTCTAATTTTATTTACTGAAAATTCTCCATCGAGCAGAATAAATCTGTATTAATAGAAATCACAATGGCAGTTGCCTGAGACAGGGAGTTTGGGGCATGTTGACAGAGGTAAAGGATGAAGGATTTTCCCAAGAGTCCAGTGGTTAAGAATTATCCTTGCAGTGCATGGGACACGGGTTCCGGGAACCAAGGTTCTGCGTGCTGCAGCACAGCTAAGGCCACGCGCTGCGGATACTAGGTGAGGAGGAGCCCCACAATGCGACTAAGGCCCGGTGCAGGCAAATAACCAAGTCTTTAAAAGGAGGTGAGGGGGAAGCTTTCTAGCGTGGTGGGAGTGGTGGAACTATTTTGTATCTTTGTTGTGTTTGCATGGATATATACATCTTTCAAAGTGCATCAAACAGTGTGCCCTAAAATGTATAATTTTGTTATATGTGAATTACGCCTCAGTAAAATTACATAGAAATAGTCTAAATATTTATCAACATGTGAACAGATATGCAAAATATGGTATATACATAAAATGGAATATTGTTCAGCCTTGAAAAGGAATGAAATTCTGAAACATGCTAGAACATGGGCGTTCCTTGAAATCATTACACTACGTGAGAGAAGTCAGACATGAGAAGACAGTTACTGTGTGATTCCACTTCTTTGAGCTGCCTGGAATAGACAAATTCATAGACAGAAAGTAGAGCAGTGGTTATCCAGGGCTGTGGAGTTGTGGTCTAGTGGGTACAAGGTTTCAGTTTGGAAGGATGAAATAATTCTGGAGATGGAGGTGATGGTGTTGTACAACAGTGTGAACACACTTAATGCCACTTAACTGGACACTCAAAATGTTTAACATGATAAATGTTATATCTAGTACATTTATATGTATTACAGTAGTGGTGTGAAAAAAAAATAATCTCTCTCTCCAGTGGTGTGCTGCAAAATGTATAACAACCAGCTATGAGAGGGAAGCATATTGGTAGTATTCACTTTGATAGAAACACTCCCACAGTGATCCAGTTCAAGCAACAGTGTGATATCACTGAATGTAGAGTTTGGAAAAGATACAAACAACTGACTTTACAAAGTCAATAGGAGTTGGCTCAAAGACACTACTGTCTCTATCCAACCAACCGATTGTTAGTACACAGCAAATCCAGTAAAGAAAACACAACATAAAAGTTATAAAGAAAAAGGGAAAAAAATCACCCCACCACTACTTATAGGCAGTTGTCTGTATGCCAGCCAGGGAGGTCGATGGTTATTTGTGGGCTGATAACATACAGGAACAACAAAGTGCCAGTTCACTGATCCTGCAGGCTGGAAAGCATCAATTCTGGTTGGTTGGTACCCATTGCCACATCAGTTATTAAATCTTGTGGCTCTTATTCCTGGTGGTGACATCCAGAAAAGGAAAACTGTGGGACCTTCTTGAATCATGTAAGTTTAGCTACCAGTAGGTAACCCTTTAAAATTTTTATCGATCTTTACTGTCATCATATTCCCTTTGTTTTGGCACAAAATGGCTGCAAAAGTACAGGAGATACAAAATTTTGAAGCCATTTCCAGAAGATTTAGGCTGATTCTCGGTGCCAGTGACTCTCAGATAGGGTGTGCATGTAATTACTTGGAGTAATCTTCATTTTGAAAGAACTACAGGTGATTCTAATGCAGTTGGTTCACAGAACACATTTGGCAACATGGTTCGATGAGGTAGCTCTTTCCCTTCTCCCGTTTCATAATTTCACACCACAACCACATTGCTCTAAGATGCAAATTAGGGTAACTGATGTTATAAAACATGTCCCAATGTGTGTATAACAATGTCTGAAATGATTTTAAGAATATTCAGTATAGAAAAGGTGACATAAAATTGTGCTAATTCATTTTACTGTCATTGGTGAAACAAGTGTTATTCAAGCCTTTTGATGTGGCAGAAATATTTTAAGACAACCCCTTCTATTCTTTGAGCAGGAAATAAAATCTAGCAAACTGTGTAGCCAGTAACCTTAGGGGTGGTACTTGAGGCTTGATCTCTAAAAGATGTTGAGTCCAAAAGTTGAACCTAAATCTGCCTGTATTGTTCTGCCTTGAGTGAATCTTTCATGCAGGCTGTGATCAGTGCATTTAAAAGAGCAGAGATCTGAATTTTATTGAGATTTACCTTATGTTTTATTATTGTGGGCTTGCCAGGTGGCACTAGTGGTAAAGAACCCACCTGCCAATGCAGGTGATGTAAGAGGTGCTGATTGGATTTCTGGGTCAGGAAGATCGAGGAGGGTGTGGCAACCCACTCCAGTATTCTTGCCTGGAGAATCCTATAAACAGATGAACCTGGTGGGCTACAGTCCGTAGTCGCAAAGAGTCGGACACAACTGAAGCAACTTAGCATGCATGCATGTTTTATTAATAATGAATTTCTGTTTAGTAAATGTTTCATAGTTATGTGCCAGACTTGCTTTCCTTATAACATGGTGGCAAGGTTAAGAAGGCATCGTTAGTCTTCATCCACTCTAATTAATAAATGCTACATGAATCTACCAAAAAGAACCTTATAACTGTGCTTGAAAAGTTGGCTTAGGGTAGCTCTTTATAGGGTGTTTGGGGGAACACTAAACCCCAAGATGCTCATTTGAAGATAGAAGACCTGCAAAAAAAAAAAAAAAAAAGAGAGAGAGAGAGAAAGAGAAGAGAAAGAAGACTTGCATGATAAAATAAACATAGGAAATGCTGCATAGGCGACTATTTTATTTTTTTTAATTTAGTCCACCATTTACCAAAGTTATTGATTAAAGATTTTAAAATTTCATAAGAATAACATTTTGTGGAATATATATTTAGCAAAGAATTCTTCAGTGCTCTGGTGAAAATTTTAGCTGTGAAGGGGAACACAGGGATAGAGAGGCAAATTAATTTGGCATTCTTGACTTCAAACTTACATTAACCACATTTGTTTCCACTATTAAATGTAAAGAATTTGATGGATTTAACAACAGTCATCAAGGATAGTCAAAAGGTAACTTCCTCAGTGGTCTGGTGCAGCCAAAAATCAACTGGAGAACATACCTCAGGTGCCCGCTGCAACTCGAGAAAAACCATGAGGCTTCCCCCTCGCTACGAGATGAACCCCAGTTCCACAGCATTGCGTGAAGACCAATTCCGTGTTCCCCATCAAACAAGAAAGGAGCCTTGACTTCCTTGATAGAACTCCAGAGAGGCCCCAAGAACACTGTCACAAGTCTAGAGGAACCTGAGGTCACCGCAATCACACAAAAGAGCTCCATGTACCACAAATCAACTCGAGATGAGGCCTGATTCCCCTGCAATGGCTCCAGAGCTAGCAGGCGTTCCCCTGCAAACACAGCAAGTGGCTTGCCTTCCTTTAGGCAACTCCAGAGATTCCGCGAGAACACCATCCCAAGTCTAGAGGAACACGAGTTCAGCACAGCAACTAGAGAGAAGCTCCGTGTACAGCAAATCATCTCGAGATGAGAGCTGATTCTCTGGCTTTGACTCAAGAGGAATACCAACTTTCCACAAGCACCTCAAGAGGAGGCTTCTCTCAGCTATAGGTATGTGAGAGGGACCCTGAGTTTGCTGCCTCAAGTGGAATGGACACCGAGATGCCGTGACTCGAGATAAGGCCGGATTTCCCTGCAGTGACCTGAATGCAAGCTCGTCTTTCATCTCACGAGATGAAGGGATGTCTGAATCCCCTGTGGAGACCCTAGAGAAAGCCCTAGTTCCACGTATCATCTCAACAGGAGGCCTCACACTCCTTTCAAAACTCGAGAGTCATGCAGAGGTCAATGCCTCAAAAGGAGACGATTCCCGACTCCTCTTGAAAATTGATAGGAATCCCAATATCCCTGTGGCAACTGGACAGGAACCCTGGGTCTCTCGCCTCACCTTGAGAGGGGTCCCTATTGCCCTATCAAGCCTCGATGAGAATACCGAGGTGTCCCTAACATCTAGGCAGGAGTCCTGACGTCACTGAACAACATGAGTTTTGAAGGGTCATTCCCGCCGTAACTCGAGAAGATACCCCAGGTCCCCACCACAACTCAAGAAAACCCAGGAGAATTCACCCTCGCCATGAGATGAGGCCCAATTCCACTGCATCGCATGTAAAGCAATTCCGTGTTCCCCATAAAACAGGATATGAGCCTTGACTTCCGTGATGGAACTCCAGAGAGTCCCCAAGAACACTGTCGCAAGTGTAGAGGGACACTGAGGTCCCCGCAGCAACACGAAAGTGCTCCGAGTACCCAGATCAACTCGAGATGAGACCCGATTCCCCTGCACTGGCTCCAGAGCAATCCCGCTTTCCTCATCAAACTAGACAAGTGGCTTGACTTCCCTTAGGCAACTCCAGAGATTCCCCGAGAGCACCGTCCCAAGTCTAGAGGAACACCAAGTTCAGCACAGCAACTCGAGAAAAGCTCCGTGTACCCCAAAACAGTCGAGATGAGAGCTGATTCCCTGGCTTCGACTCAAGAGGAATGCCAACTTTCCACAAGCAGCTCAAGCGGAGGCTTTTCTCAGCTCTAGGTATGTGAGAGGGACCCTGAGTTTGCTGCCTCAAGTGGAATGGACACCGAGATGCCCTGACTCGAAATAAGGCTGGATTTCCCTGCAGTGACTTGAATGCAGGCTTGTCTTTCATCTCAAAAGATGAAGTGATGTCTGAATCCCCTGTGGAGACCCTAGACAAAGCCCTATTTCCCCACCTCCTCTCGACAGGAGGCCTTACATCCCTTTGCCAACTCGAGAGGAACACGGAGTTCAATGCTTCAAAAGGAGACGATGCCTAACACCTCTTGAAAATTGATAGGAATAGCAATATCCCTGTGGCAACTGCAAAGGGAAGCTGGGTCAACACCTCACCTCGAGAGGCATCCCTATTGCCCTGCCAAGCCTCGAGGAGAATCCCGAGGTGTCCTTCAAAACTAGACAGGAGTCCTGTCGCCGCTCAACCAACATGGGTTTTGAAGGGCCATCCTCGCCGTAACCCAAGAACATACCCTAGGTCCCAGCCGCAACTCAACATAAACCATGAGACTTCCCCCTGGCCGCGAGGTGAGGCCCGATTCCCCTGCACTGAGTGCAGGGCAAATCCGTGTTTCCCATCAAACATGAAAGGAGGCTTCACTTCCTAGATGAAACTCCACATAGTCCCCAAGAACACTGCCAGAGGTCGAGAGGGACCCTGAGGTCACCGCAGCAAAACAAAAGAATTCGTGTAAATGAAATCAACTCGAGATGAGGCGCGATTGCCCTGCATTGGCTCCAGAGCCATCTCGCATTCCCCATCAAACATGACAAGTGGCTTGACTTCCTTTAGGCAACTCCAGAGATTCACCAAGAGTACCGTCCAATATCTAAAGGAACACAAAGTTCAGCACTGCAACTCGAGAAAAGCTCCCTGTACCCCCAAATCATCTCGAGTTGAGAGCTGCTTCCCTGGATTCAACTCAAGAGGAATGCCAACTGTCCACAAGTACCTCAAGAGGAGGCTTCTCTCAGTTATATGTATGTGAGATGGGCCCTGAGTTTGTGGCCTCAAGTGAAATGGACACTGAGATGTCCTGACTCGAAATAAGGCTGGATTTCCCTGCAGTGACTTGAATGCAGGCTCGTCTTTCATCTCACGAGATGAAGGGATGTCTGAATCCCCTGTGGTGACCCTAGAGAAAGCCCTAGTTCCTGGCCTCATCCCAACATGAGACCTCACATCCCTGTGAAAACTCGAGAGGCACACGGAGCTAAATGCTTCAAAAGGAGACGATGGCTGACTCTTCTTGAAAAATGATAGGAATCCCAAAATTCCTGTGGCCACTGCAAATGGAACCTGGGTTTCCCCTCTCACCTTGAGAGGCGTCCCTATTGCCCTCCCAAGCCCCGAGGAGAATCCCGAGGTGTCCCTCGCAACTAGACAGGAGTCCTGACATCACTGATCCAACCTGAGTTTTGAAGGGCCATCCTCGTCATAACACGAGAACATAATCCAGGTTCCCACCGCAACTCGAGAAAAACAATGACACTTTCCCCTCGCCACGAGATGAGGCCCGATTCCCCTGCACTGCATGCAGAGCAAGTCCGTGTTCCCCATCAAACAGGAAAGGAGCCTTGACTTCCTTGATGGCACTCCAGAGAGCCCCCAGGAACACTTTCACAAGTCTAGAGGGACCCTGAGGTCCCCGAAACAACATGAAAGCGCTCCATGTACTCCAAATCAACTCGAGATGAGGCCTGATTCCCCTGCACTGCATGCAGAGCAAGTCCATGTTCCCCATCAAACACGAAAAGAGCCTTGACTTCCTAGATGAAACTCCACATAGTCCCCAAGAACACTGTCACAGTTCTGCAGGGACCCTGAAGTGACAGCAGCAGCACGAAAGAACTCGTTTAACTCAAATCAACTCTAGATGAGACCCGATTCCCCTGCATTGACTCCAGAGACATCCCTCATTCCCCATTAAACAGGGCAAATAGCCTGACTTCCTTTAGGCAACCCCAGAGATTCACCGAGAGCACCGTCCCATATCTAGAGGAACACCAAGTTCAGCACAGCAACTCGACAAAAGCTCCGTGTACCCCAAAACATTTCGAGATGAGAGTTATGACACAGGAGGAATGGAAACTTTCCACAAGCACCTCAAGAGGAGGCTACTCTGAGCTATAGGTATGTGAGAGGGATCCTGAGTTTGCTGCCTCGTGTGGAATGGGCACCGAAATGCCCTTACTCGAAATAAGGCCGGATTTCCCTGCAGTGACTTGAATGCAGTCTCGTCTATCATCTCACAAGAAGAAGGGATGTCTAAATCCCCTGTGGATACCCTAGAGAATGCCCAAGTTCCCTGCCTCATCTCGACAGGAGGCCTCACATCCCTTTGAAACTTTGAGAGGCACGTGGAGTTCAATGCCTCAAAAGTAGATGATGCCTGCCTCCTCTTGAAAATTGATAGGAATCTCAATATCTCTGTGGCAACTGGAAAGGGACCCTGGGTCTCCACTTTACCTCGAGAGACTTCCCTATTGCCCTCCCAAGCCCCGAGGAGAATCCCGAGGTGTCCCTCGCAACTAGACAGGTGTCCTGACGTCGCTGACCCAACACAAGTTTTGAAGGTCCATCCCCACCGCAACTCAAGAACATACTCCAGGTTCCCACCGCAACTCGAGAAAAACCATGAGACATCCCCCTCGCCGTGAGATGAGGTCTGATTCCCCTGCATTGCATGCAGAGCATGTGTGTGTTCCCCATCATACTTGAAAAGAGTTTTGACTTCCTTGATGGAACTCCAGAGAGTCCCCAAGAACACTGTTACAAAGCTAGAGGGACCCTGCGGACTCCGCAGCAACATGAAAGAGCTCGTGTACCCCAAATCAACTCGAGATGAGGCCCAATTCACCTGAATTGGGTCCAGAGCCATCACACGTTCCCCATCAAATACAACATGTGGCTTGACCTCCTTTACGCAACTCCAGAGATTCCACGAGAACATCATTCCAAGTCCAGAGGAACACCAAGTTCTGCAGAGCAACTCGAGAAAAGCTCCATGTACCCCAAATCATCTCGAGATGAGAGCTGATTCGCTGAACTCGACTCAAAGGGAATTCCAACTTTCCACAAGCACCTCAAGAGGAGGCTTCTCTCAGCTATAAGTATCATAGTGGGACCCTGAGCTTGCTGCCTCAAGTGGAATGTACAATGAGATTCCCAGACTCGAAAAAAGGCCGGATTTCCCTGCAGTGACGTGAATGCAGGCTCGTCTTTCATCTCACAAGATGAAGGGATATCTGAATCCCCCGTGGAGACCCTAAAGAAAGCCCTTGTTCCGCGACTCATCTCGACAGGAGGCCACACATCCCTTTGACAACTCGAGAGGAGTGCAGAGTTCAAGGCGTCAAAAGGAGACGACGCCTGACTCACCTTGAAAATTGATAGGGATCCCAATATCCCTCTGGCAACTGCGAAGGAAGTCTGGGTCTCCTGTCTCACCTCGAGAGGCGTCCCTATTGCCCTGCCAAGCCTCAAGGAGAATCCTGAGGTATCCCTGGCAATTAGACATGAGACCTGAAGTCGCTGAACCAACATGAGTTTTGAAGGGCCATCCCCGCCATAATACGAGAACATACCCCAGATTCCCGCTGAAACTCAAGAAAAACCATGAGACTTCCCCATCGCTGCGAGATGAAGCCCGATTGCAATGCTGCGTGCAGAGCAAGTCTGTGTTCCTCATTAAACACAAAAGGAGCCTTGACTTCCTTGATGGACCTCCAGAAAGTCCCCAAGAACACTATCACAAGTCTAGCGGGACCCTGAGGTCCCCGCAGCAACACAAAAGAGAATCGTGTACCCCAAATCGACTCGAGATGAGGTGTGATTCCCCTGCATTGCATGCAGACCACATCTGAGTTCCCCATCAAACACTAAAGGAGCCTTGACTTCCTAGATGAAATTCCACATAGTCCCCAAGAAGACTGGGGACTTCAGCACCTCACAAGTCTAGAGGTGCTGAGGCCACCACAGCAACACATAAGAGCTTCGTGTACTACAAATCAACTTGACATGAGGCCGGATTCCCCTCCATTGGCTCCAGAGCCATCGTGCATTCCCCATCAAACAGATCAAGTAGCTTGACTTCTTTTAGCAACCCCAGAGATTAACCGAGAGCACCGTCCCATATCTAGAGGAACACCAAGTTCAGCACAGCAACTCAACAAAAGCTCCGTGTACCACAAATCATCTCAAGATGAGAGCTGATTCCCTGGATTGGACTCAAGAGGAATGCCAACGTTCCACAAGCAACTCAAGAGGAGGCTTCTCTCAGCTATATGTATGTGAAAGGGAACCTGATTTTGCTGCTTCAAGTGGAATGGACATCGAGATGCCCTGATTCAAAATAAGGCCGGATTTCCCTGCATTGACTTGAATGCAGGCTCATCTTTCATCTCACATAAAGAAGGGATGTCTGAATCCCTTGTGGAGACCCTAGAGAAAGCACTAGTTCCCTGCCTTATCTCGACATGAGGCCTGACTTCCCTTTGAAAACTCGAGAGGCATTCGAAGTTCAATGCTTCAAAAGGAGACGAAGCCTGACTCCTTTTCAAAATTGATAGGAATCACGATATCCCTGTGGCAACTGGACAGGAACCCTGGGTCTCTCGCCTCACTTCGAGAGGCATCCCTATTGCCCATGCAAGCCTCGAGGAGAATTCCGAGGTGTCCCTCGCAACTAGAGAGGAATCTTGACGTTGCTGATCCAACACAAGTTTTGAAGGTCCATCCTCGTCGTAACTAGAAAACATAACCCAGGTTCTTGCCGCAACTCGAGAAAAACCATGAGGCTTTCACCTGGCCGTGAGATGAGGCCTGAATCCCCTGCACTGCAGGCAGAGCAATTCCCTGTTCCCCATGAACACGAAAGGAGCCTTGACTTCCTTGATGGAACTCCAAAGAGTCCCCAGGAACACTGTCACTGGTATAGAGGGACACTGAGTTCCCCACAGCAACACGAAAGCGCTCCGTGTACTTCAAATCAACACGAGGTGAGGCCTGATTCCCCTGCATGGTCTCCAGAGCCATCCAGCATTCCCCATCAAACACGACAAGTGGCTTGTCTTCCTTTAGGCAACTCCAGAGTTTACCCGAGAACACCGTCCTAAGTATAGAGGAACACCACGTTCAGCACAGCAACTAGAAAACATCTCTGTGTACCTCAAATCATCTCGAGATGAGCGCTGATTCCCTGGCTTTGACTCAAGAGGAATGCCAGCTTTAAACAACACCTAAAGAGGAGGCTTCTCTCAGCTATAGGTATGTGAGAGGGACCCTGAGTTTGCTGCCTCAAGTGGCATGGACACTGAGAAGCCCTGACTCAAAATAAGGCCAGGTGTCCCTGCAGTGGCTTGAATGCAGGCTCATCTCTCATCTCACAAGATGAAGGGATGTCTGAATCCCCTGTGGAGACCCTAGAGAATACCCTAGTTCCCAGCCTCATCTTAAAAGGAGGCCTCACATCCCTTTGACAACTCGAGAGGAACACAGAGCAACATGTAAAGGCTCTGTGTACTCCAAAACAACTCGAGATGAGGCCCGATTCCCCTGCACTGCGTTCAGAGCAAGTCTGTGTTCCCCATCAAACACGAAAGGAGCTTTGACTTCCCTGATGGAAATCCAGAGAGTCCCCAGGAACACTGTCACAAGTTTCGAGGGTCCCTGAGGTCCCCGCAGCAACATGAAAATGCACTGTGTACTTGAAATCAACTCGAGATGAGGCCCGCTTCCCATGCACTGCATGCAAAGCAAGTCTGTGTTCCCCATAAAACACGAAAGGAGCCTTGACTTCCTTGATGGAAATCCAGAGAGTCCCCAGGAACACTTTGAAAAGTCTAGAGGGACCCTGAGAACCCCACAGCAACATGAAAGTGCACTGTGTGCTTCAAATCAACTCGAGATGAGGCCCGATTCCCCTGCATTAGCTCCAGAGCCATCACTCATTCCCCATCAAACACAACAAGTGGCTTGACTTCCTTTAGGCAACTCCAGAGATTACCTGAGAATACCGTCTCAAGACAAAAGGAATACCAAGTTCAGCACAGCAACTCGAGAAAAGTTCCGTGTACCCCAAATCATCTCGAGATGAGAGCTGATTCCCTGGCTTCGACTCAAGAGGCATGCCAACTTTCCACAAGCCCCTCAAGAGGAGGCTTCTTTCAGCTCTAGGTATGTGAGAGGGACCCTGAGTTTGCTGCATCAAGTGGAATGGTTACCCAGATGCCATGACTCGAAATAAGGTTGGATTTCCCTGCAGTGACTTTAATGCAGGCTCGTCTTTCATCACACATGATGAAGTGATGTTTGAATCCCCTGTGGAGACCCTAGAGAAAACCCTAGTTCCCCGGCTCATCTCGACAGGAGGACTCACAGTCTTTAGAAACCTCCAGAGGAACATGGATTTAAATGCTTCAAAAGGAGAGCATGGCTGCCTCCTCTTGAAAATTGATAGGAATCTCCAAATTACTGTGGCAACTGGAATGGACCCTGGGTCTCCCCCCTCACCTCGAGAGGCATCCTTATTGCCCTACCAAGCCTCGAATAGAATCCCGAGTTGTCCCTTGCAGCTAGACAGGAGTCGTAATGTCACTGAATCAACATGAGTTTGAAGGGCCATCCCAACCATAACTTGAGAACATAACTCAGGTTCCCACCACAGCTCAAGAAAACCGAGAGAATTCCCCCTTGCCATGAGATGAGGCCCGATTCCCCTGCATTGCATGCAGAGCAAGTCCATGTTCCCCATCAAAAACGAAAGGAGCCTTGACTTCCTAGATGAAACTCCACATAGTCCCCAAGAACTGTGTCAGAAGTCTAGAGGGACCCTGAGGTCAGTGCAACAATAGGAAAGAGCACCGTGTACCACAAATCAACTCGAGATGAGGCCCGATTCCCCTGCACTGGCTCCAGAGCAATCCTGCATTCCTCATCAAAGAGCACAAGTGGCTTGACTTCTTTTGGGCAACTCCAAGATTCCCCGAGAACACCATCCCAAGTCTAGAGCAACACCAAGTTCAGCACAGCAACTCGAGAAAAGCTCCGTGTAGCCCAAATCATTTCGAGATGAGAGCAGATTCCCTGGCTTTGAAACAAGAGCAATGCCAACTTTCCACAAGCAGCTCAAGTGGAGGCTTTTCTCAGCTCTTGGTATGTGAGAGGCACCCTGAGTTTGCTGCTTCAAGTGGAATGGACACCGAGATGCCCTGACTCGAAATAAGGCCGGAATTCCCTGCAGTGACTTGAATGCCGGCTCATCCTTCATCTCAAAAGATGAAGGGATATCTGAATCCCCTATGAAGACCCTAGAGAAAGCCCTAGTTCCCCGCCTCATCTCGACAGGAGGCCTCACATCCCTTTGACAACACGAGTAGAACACGGAGTTCAGTGCTTCAAAAGTAGACAATGATTGAGTCCTCTTGAAAATTGACAGAAGTCCCAGTATCCGTGTGGCAACTTGAAAGGACACTGGGTCTCCCGCCTCACCTCGAGAGGCATCCCTATTGCCCTGCCAAGACTCGAGGACAATCCCGAGTTGTCCATCGCAACTAGACAGGAGTCCTGACGTAGCTGAAAAAACACGAGTTTTGACGGGCCATCCCCATCGTCACTTGAGAATATAACCCAGGTTCCCTCCACAACTCGAGAAAATCCATGAGACTTCCCGCTCGATGAGAGATGAGATCAGATTCCCCTGCACTGAGTGAAGAGCAATTCCGTGTTCCCCATCAAACATGAAAGGAGCCTTGACTTCCTTGATGGAACTCCAGAGAGTCCCCAAGAACACTGATAAATGTCTAGAGGAACCCTGAGGTCACCGCAGCAACATGAAATAGTTCGGTGTACCCCAAATCAACTCGAGACGAGTCCAGATTCCCCTTCATTGGCTCCAGGCCATCCGGCCTTCCCCATCAAACATGACAAGTGACTTGACTTCCTTTAAGCAACTCCAGAGATTCCCCGAGAACAACGTCCTGAGTATAGAGGAACACCACGTTCAGCACAGCAACTAGAAAACAGCTCCGTGTACCTCAAATCATCTCGAGATGAGACTTGATTCCCTGGCTTTGACTCAAGAGGAATGCCAGCTTTAAACAACACCTAAAGAGGAGGCTTCTCTCAGCTATAGGTACGTGAGTGGGACCCTGAGTTTGCTGCCTCAAGTGGAATGGACACCGAGATGCCCTGACTTGAAATAAGGCCGGATGTCCCTGCAGTGATTTGAATGCAGGATTGTCTTTCATCTCACAGATGAAGGGATGTTTGAATCCCCTGTGGAGACCCTAGAGAATACGCTAGTTCCCAGCCTCATCTCGACAGGAGGCCTCACATCCCTTTGACAACATGAGAGGCAAGCGGAGTTCAATGCTTCAAAAGGAGACGAAGCCTGACTCCTCTTGAAAACTGACAGGAGTCACAGTATGGCTCTGGCAACTGCAAAGGGAAACCTGGTGTCCCGCCTCACTTCAAGAGGCATCCCAATTGTCCTGCCAAGCCTCGAGAAGAATCCCAAGGTGTCCCTCGGAACTAGACAGGAGTCCTGACGTCGCTGAACAAACACGAGTTTTGAAGGGCCAACTCTGCCGTAACTCGAGAATATAACCCAGGTTCCACACCACAGCTCCAGAAAAACAATGAGACTTTCCCCTCACCGTGAGATGAGGCCCAATTCCCCTGCATTGCATGCAGAGCAAGTCCGTGTTCCCCATCAAACACGAAAGGAGCCTTGACTTCCTAGATGAAACTCTCCATAGTCCCCAAGAACTCTGTCAGAAGTCTAGAGGGACCCTGAGATCAATGCAGCAACACGACAGAGCCCCGTGTACCACAAATCAACTCGAGATGAAGCCTGATTTCCCTGCATTGGCTCCAGAACAATCCTGCATTCCTCATCAAAGAGCACAAGTTGCTTGACTTCTTTTAGGCAACTCCAGAGACTCTATGAGAATACCGCCACCAGTCTAGAGGAACACCAAGTTCAGCACAGCAACTCGAGAAAAGCTCCGTGTACCCCAAATCATTTCGAGATGAGAGCTGATTCCCTGGCTTCGACTCAAGAGGAATGCCAACTTTCCACAAGCAGCTCAAGCGGATGCTTTTCTCAACTATAGGTATGTGAGAGGGACCCTGAATTTGCTGTCACAAGTGGAATGGACACCGAGATTCCCTGACTCGACATAAGGCTGGATTTCCCTGCAGTGACTTGAATGCAGGCTTGTCTTTCATCTCAAAAGATGAAGTGATGTATGAATCCCCTGTGGAGACCCTAGACAAAGCCCTATTTCCCCACCTCATCTCGACAGGTGACCTTACATCCCTTTGACAACACGAGTCGAATGCGGAATTCAATGCTTCATAAGGAGACGATGACTGAGTCCTCTTGAAAATTGACAGGAATCCCAGTATGTCTGTTGCAACTTGAAAGGACACTGGGTCTCCCCCGTCACCTCGAGAGGCGTCACTATTGTCCTGCCAAGCCTTGAGGAGAATCTCAAGGTGTCCCTCACAACTAGACAGGAGTTCACACATCGCTGAACAAACATGAGTTTTGAAGGGCCATCCCCGCCGTAACTCTAGAACATAACCAGGTTCCCTCCACAACTCCAGAAAAACAATGAGACTTTCTCCTCACCGCGAGATGAGGCCCAGTTCCCATGCAATGTATGCAGGTTAAGTCCGTGTTCCCAATCAAAAGGAAAGGAGACTTGACTTCTTTGAAGGACCTCCAGAGAGACCCCAAGAACACTGTCAGAAGTCTACAGGGACCCTGAGGTCCCCGCAGCAACATGAAAGGGCTCCGTGTACTCCAAATCAACTCAAGATGAGGCCCGATTCCCCTGGACTGCATTCAGAGCAAGTCCGTGTTCCCCATCAAACACGAAAGGAGCCTTGATTTCCTTGATGGAACTCCAGAGAGTCCCCAGGAACACTGTCACAAGTCTAGAGAGACCCTGAGGTCCCCTGCAGCAACATGAAAGTGCACCGTGTACTTCAAATCAACTCGAGATGAGACCCGATTCCCCTGCATTGTCTCCAGAGACATCACTCGTTCCCCATCAGACACAGAAAGTGGCTTGATTTCCATTAGGCTACTCCAGAGATTACCCGAGACTACCATCTCAAGACTAGAGGAACACCAAGTTCAGCACAGAAACTCGAGAAAAGCTCTGTGTACCCCAAATCATCTCGAGATGAGAGCTGATTCCCTGGCTTTGACTCAAGAGGGATGTCAACTTTACACAAGCACCTGACGAGGAGGCTTCTGTCAGGTATATGTATGTGAGAGGGACCCTGAGTTTGCTGCCTCAAGTGGAATGAACACCGAGATGCCCTGACTCATAATAAGGCCGGAATTCCCTGGAGTGACTTGAATGCAGGCTCGTCTTTCATCAAACAAGATGAAGGGATGTCTGAATCCCCTGTGGAGACCCTAGAGACAGCCCTAGTTCCCCGGCTCATCTCAACAGGAGGCCTCACATCCTTTTGAAACTCGAGAGGCACGTGGATTTAAATGCTTCAAAAGGGGAGTATCGCTCCCTCCTCTTGAAAATTGATAGGAATCCCAAAATTCCTGTGGCAACTGGAAAGGAGCTTGGGTTTCCCCTCTCACATTGAGAGGCGTCCCTATTGCCCTGCCAAGCTTCGAGGAGAATCTCGATGTGTCCCTCACAACTAGACAGGAGTCCTGATATCACTGAACCAACACAAGTTTTGAAGGGCCATCCCAGCTGTAACTCGAGAATATAACCCAGTTTCCCGCCACAACTCGAGAAAACCATGAGAATTCCCCCTCGCCGTGAGACGAGGCCTGATTCCCCTTCATTGCATGCAAAGCAAGTCGGTGTTCCCCATCAAACACGAAAGGAGCCTTGACTTCCTAGATGAAACTCCACATAGTCCCCAATAACTCTGTCACATGTCTAGTGGGACCCTGAGGTCAACGCAGCAACACGAAATATCCCCGTTTACCTCAAATCAACTTGAGGTGAGGCCTGATTTCCCTGCATTGGCTCTAGAGCAATCCAGCATTCCTCATCAAGCAGGACAAGTGGCTTGACTTCTTTTAGGCAACTCCAGAGATTCCCTGAGAACACCGTCCCAAGTATAGAAGAACACCAAGTTCAGCACAGCAACTCGAGAAAAGCTCCGTGTACCCCAAATCATTTCGAGATGAGAGCTGATTTCCTGGCTTCGAATCAAGAGGAATGCCCACTTTCCACAGCAGCTCAAGCGGAGGCTTTTCTCAGCTCTAGGTATGTGAGAGGGACCCTCAGTTTGCTGCCTCAAGTGAAATGGACACCGAGATGCCCTGACTCAAAATAAGGCCGGAATTCCCTGCAGTGACTTGAGTGCAGGCTCGTCTTTCATCTCATCAGATGAAGGGATTCCTGAATCCCCTTGAAGACCCTATAGAAAGCCCTATTTCCCCACCTCATCTTGACATGTGGCCTCACATCCCTTTGACAACACGAATGGAAAGCGGAATTCAATGCTTCAAAAGTAGACGATGACTGAGTCCTCTTGAAAATTGACAGGAATCCCAGTATCCCTGTGGCAACTTGAAAGGACACTGGGTCTCCCGCCTCACCTCGAGAGGTGTCCTCCTTATTGACTTGCCAAGTCTCGAAGTGAATCTCGAGTTGTCCCTCGCAACGAGACTGGAGGCCTGATGTCGCTGAACAAACACGCGTTATGAGGGGCCATCCCCTTCGTCACTCGAGAATATAACCCAGGTTCCTTCTGCAACGCGAGAAAGTCCATGAGACTTTCCACTCGAAGAGAGATGAGATCAAATTCCCCTGCATTGCGTGCAGAGCAATTCCATGTGCACCATCAAACATGAAAGGAGCCTTGACTTCCTTGATGGAACTCCAGAGAGTCCCCAAGAACACTGATACAAGTCTAGAGTGACCCTGAGGTCACCGCAGCAACACGAAAGTGCTCAGTGTACTGCAAATCAACGTGAGATGAGGCCAGATTACACTACATTGGCTCCAGAGCCATCCGGCGTTCCCCATCAAACACGACAAGTGGCTTGACTTCCTTTAGGCAACTCCAGAGATTCCCTGAAAACACTGTCCTAAGTATAGAGGAACACCACGTTCAGCACAGCAATTAGTAAACAGCTCCGTGTACCTCAAATCATCTCGAGATGAGAGTTGATTCCCTGGCTTCGAATCAAGAGGAATGCCAACTTTCCAGAACCCCCTCACGGGGAAGCTTCTCTCAGCTATAGGTACGTGAGAGGGACCCTGAATTTGCTGCCTCAAGTGGAATGGACACCGAGATGCCGTGACTCGACATAAGGCCGGATTTCCCTGCAGTGACATGAATGCAGGCTTGTCTTTCATCTCAAAAGATGAAGGGATGTCTGAATCCCCTGTGGAGACCCTAGAGAAAGCCCTAGTTCCCCACCTCATTTCCACAGGAGGTCTCACATCCCTTTGACAACTCGAGAGAAACACGGAGTTCAATGCTTCAAAAGTAGACGATGACTGACTCCTCTTGAAAATTGACAGGAATCCCAGTATTCCTGTAACAACTTGAAAGTGACAGTGGGTTTCCCTACTCATCTCGAGAGGCATCCCTATTGTCCAACCAAGTTTCGAGGAGAATCCCGAGGTGACCCTCACAACTAGACAGGCGTCCTGACATCATTGAACAAACAGGAGTTTTAAGAGTCCATCCCTGTCGTCACTCGAGAATATACCCCAGGTTCCCTCCGCAACTCGAGAAAAACCATGAGACTTCCCACTCGATGAGAGATGAGATCAGATTCCCCTGCATTGAGTGCAGAGCAAGTCCGTGTTCCCCATCAAACATGAAAGGAGCCTTGACGTCCTTGATGGAACTCTAGAGAGTCCCCAAGAACACTGATACAAGTCTAGAGGGACCCTGAGGTCCCCGCAGCAACATGAAAGCACTCCGTGTACTCCAAATCAACTCAAGATGAGGCCAGATTCCCCTTCATTGGCTCCAGAGCCATCTGGCGTTCCCCATCAAACACGACATGTGGCTTGACTTCCTTTAGGCAACTCCAGAGATTCCCCGAAAACACTGTCCTAAGTATAGAGGAACACCCTGTTCAGCACAGCAACTAGAAAACAGCTCCGTGTACCTCAAATCATCTCGAGATGAGACCTGATTTCCTGGCTTTGACTCAAGAGGAATGCCAGGTTTAAACAACACCTAAAGAGGAGGCTTCTCTCAGCTATAGATATGTGAGAGGGACCCTGAGTTTGCTGCCTCACGTGGAATGGACACCAAGATGCCCTGGTTTGAAATAAGGCCGGATTTCCCTGCGGTGACTTGAATGCAGGTTCGTCTTTCATCTCATAAGAGGAAGGGACGTCTGAATCCCCTGTGGAGACCCTAGAGAATGCCCTAGTTCCCCGCCTCATTTTGACAGGAGGCCTCACATCCCTTTGACAACACGAGAGGCACGTGGAGTTCAATGCTTCAAAAGGAGATGAAACCTGTCTCCTCTTGAAAACTGACAGGAGTCACAGTATTGCTCTGGCAACTGCAAAGGCAAACTTGGTCTCCCCCCTCACCTTGAGAGGCGTCCGTATTGCATTGCAACATCTCGAGGAGAATCCTGATGTGTCTCTCCCAACAAGACAAGAGTCCTGACGTCACTGAACCTCACCCCAGACCCTGCACCTGGGGTCACTCCTCCAGTTTCCAAGGTGACTCCACCTGAAATATCCTGTGTCTGTAATCACATGTGCACATCTCCAGGATGACGCCACTTCCCAGACCCAGTACCTGTGGTCACGCTTCCACAATCTCCAGGGTGATCACAACACACTGGACCATGCACCTGGGGTCACATGTCCACAGTCTGCAGGGTGACATTCTCCCAAACCCTATATCTAGGATCACATATCTACAGTCCCCTGGGTGATCCCTCCCAGACACTGTATCTGGAGTCACACATCCACAGTCTCCACGGTGACCCCTTCCCAAGCCTTGCAACTGGGCTCACAATTCCACAGTCTCCAGGGTGAATTCCTTCTGACCATTCCCCTGGGGTCACATATCCACATTCTTCAGGGTGACCAACCCAGTCCCTGTCCATGGGGTCACATATCAACAGTCTCCAGGGTGACACTCCTCCCCTGAATGCACATTTCAAGGGGAGCACAAAAAGCACACCCAAAATATGCACATTTGACAAAAGGGTTATTTTGGACTGATTAATTAAAAAAAACAAAACAAAACAAAAGAAAAAAACAAACAGCCGCCCCAGGAGGATCTTTGAAAACCAAGTCGAAATTCCATTTTATGAAGTAGATTTACATTTGTTAAGGATATCTCCATCTTTAAGGACGTGTCCCTGTCTGGACCAGGAAATAGAGGATGGCTAAATATCAAGAATGGACTAAGTATCAAGACTGACTTGATATCACTAAATGACTTGACTAAATATCAAGAAGGTCTATGGAATGGACCTGGAAGTTAATCTGCATACCACCATGTCTTTGTTTACTGTGCTTCACCTAATAATCTCCCTTAAATAGCTTCTTCCATTCCTTAACCTCCTTCTTTCATTCTTAGCTGATGATAGCATTTAAGGTAAAGTCTTGGACCATTTCAGAAAGTGACAGTTTTCCCAGGTATCTTTCAACTATATAGGAGGTATGCATGTCATATATTAAACTTCTGATTGTTTTTCTCCAATCCATCTTCCTTTCATTATGAACATCTCAGTGAAGAACATTGAGGCTAGGGGGAAAATTATCTTTCCTCTCATCTAATGCAATAAAATAGCACTCAGAGATATAGAGGAATGAACCACAGACCAATTTAAAATAAAAATAAAGGAAAGCATGAATCTAACACTTACATTACTGAGTGAGGGAATCCAGCCTCAAGTGCTACACACTGTATGATCGTATAAGACATTCTAGCAAAGGTAAAACAGACATGATAAAGAGTTTATGGAATATATGGTTGAAATATTTCACATGGTACTTTAGTGAGGAATACCTGTCACTATGCATTTGTCTAAGCACATAGATTTCTGTTTTCAGAACACAAGTAATTTATTACCTATTCACATTTATTTATTTATGGTATGGAGTGCTAAAGACTGGAATGCAGAATTTAACAAAGAATATAACAGATTGAGAAATAAATGAAAAGCTTCAGACTTCCCTAGGGGCCCAGTGGTTAAGACTCCACGTTGCCAGTGCAGGAAATATGGGTTCAATTCCTGGTCAGGGACCTAAAACCCCACATGACGCGGCACAGCCAAAAGATTTAAAAGGAAGAAGAAAAATTTTAAAAGGCCACTCTCACTCTTAGGACAAAATTATCTGACCTAAGTTCACTGTGTAAATGAATGGAATCTGCAGGCCAAAGGCAAATGTACCATACATAAACAATGGGCTCTGTAAGTTCTTTCCACGGGGGTTTGTAGCTAACAGGACTGAAACTACCATATCAGTTATTGAAGGAGCAAGCCCTGAATTTGATAAGTGATGAGTAGTGGAAGCCAGGTTTCTTACCATTGTAGTGGGAAGTTACAGGCAGACAAAAGGAGAAGGTTATAATACCTGTGTCATAAGAGATCAGGTTGGAGACATCATTATAAACTATCTTTAGCCTAATGCAGAAACATATAACTCCATGTGAAAATCTTCATAACCGTCTGTATGCATAGTCTGGATACATGCATGTGTATTTCCATGCATTGTCTGCTGAGATTATTAAGTTCCCATATACAAGTTTTTATTAATATGCTCTAACAAAAAGGGACAAGGACTCTTTAAATATGTGTCTGATACTAGGACTGAGACAATAAATATGTAAAGCAGCATAATCTTAAAATGTGAGAAAGAAGGACCAAAAAGCCCCATAAAAGCTGAATTATGTAAAATAAAAGCAGGAGAGTATGGAAAGAGCTCTCAATAGCCAAAGCTAGAATGAACTAAGCAGTCTAATTGGCTGGATTATAGCCAAAAGAAAGTGAAAGTGAAGTTGCTCAGTCGTGTCTGACTCTTTGCAACCCCATGGACTGTAAGCTATGAGGCGCCTCCATTCATGAAATTTTCCAGGCAAGAGTACTGGAGTGGGTTGCCATTTCCTTCTCCAGGGGATCTTCCCCACCCAGGGATTGAACCCAGGTATCCTGCATTGCAAGCATATGCTTTTACAGGCTGAGCCACCAGGGAAGCTCCCAAAAGTTTAAAATAATTTTCAGGTGTCCAAACTGGTAAAAAGTAAAAATTAGGTTTTATGAGTAATGTTGAATAAAAATCTCACACAGAAAGATTCTAAATAATTGATACAGACTCAGCTGTCCATCAAGTATATGAAGCTAACTCTCCTCTCCTCAAATGTGGGTCCTGCATTATGACTTCCTCCTTAATAAGGCACTCAGGATGGACGTGAGGAAAATCAACAATAAAGACAAATAACAAATGTTGGCGAAAATGTACGAAATTGAAACTCAAAACTTTACTTGTGGAGAGGTAAAATGGTGCAATCAATGTGTCCAAAACAAGCATTTTCTCGAAAACATAAAAATGTAATTATATCACTCAGTAGTGGCCACAGGACTGGAAAAGGTCAGTTTTCATTCCAATCCCAAAGAAAGGCAAAGCCAAAGAATGTTCCAACTGCCACACAGTTGCACTCATCTCACATGTTAACAAAGTAATGATCAAATTTCTCCAAGCCAGGCTTCAACAGTAAGTGAACCATGAATTTCTAGATGTTCAAGCTGGATTTAGAAAAGACAGAGGGACCAGAGATCAAATTGCCAACACCCGTTGCATCACTGAAAGAGCAAGAGAGAAAAACATCCAGAAAAATATTTACTTCTGCTTTGTTAACAATGCCAAAGCCTTTGACTCTGCAGATCACCACAAACTGTGGAAAATTCTGAAAGGTATGGGAATACCAGACTGCCTTACCTGCCTCCTGAGAAATCTGTATGCAGGTGAAGAAGCAACAATTAGAACTAGACATGGAACAATGGACTGGTTCCAAATCAGGAAAGGAGTACAGCACCCTGCTTATTTAACTTATATGCAGAGTATATCATGTGAAATCTCGGGTCTGGATGAGGCACAAGCTGGAATCAAAATTGCCAGGAGAAATATCAATAATTTCAGATACACAGAGGACACCACTCTTATGGCAGAAAGCAAAGAAGAACTAAAGAGTCTCTTGATGAAAGTGAAAGAGGAGAGTGAAAAAGTTGGCTTAAAAATCAGTATTCAGAAAACTAAGATCATGGCATCTGGCCCCATCACTTCATGGCAAATAGATAGGAAAACAATGGAAATGGTGACAGAATTTATTGTGGGGGGGGGGCTCAAAAATCACTGAAGATGGTGACTGCAGCCATGAAATTAAAAGACACCTGCTCCTTGGAATAAAAGTTATGACCAACCTAGACAGCATATTAAAAAGCAGAGACATTACCAACAAAGGTCCATGTACTCAAAGCTATGGTTGTTCCAATAGTCATGTATAGACGTTACAGCTGGACTACAAAGAAAACTGAGCACCGAAGAAGTGATGCTTTGGAACTGTGGTGTTGGAGAAGACTCTTGAGCATCACTTGGACTGCAAGGAGATCCAACAAGTCAATCCTAAGGGAAATCAACCCTGAATATTCATTGGAAGGACTGATGCTGAAGCTGAAACTGCAATACTTTGGCCACCTAATGTGAAGAACTGACTCATTGGAAAAGACCCTGATGCTGGGAAAGATTGAAGGCAGGAGCAGAAGGGGATAACAGAGGATGAGATGGTTGATGGCATCACCAACTCGATAGACATGAGTTTGAGCAAGCTCTGGGAGTTGGTGATGGATAGGGGAGCCTGGTGTGCTGCAGTCCACGGGGTCACAAAGAGTCGGACATGAGTGAGTGACTGAACTGAAATATCATATGTTTTGGTAACTCCACTCCTAGATATACATCCAAAGAATTTAAAAGAGGTGCTCAAATATATACTTGTACACCAATATTTACAGCAGCAGTGTTCTTGATAATCCAAGTTAAAAACAATGAAAATGTCCACCAACAAGTGAATGGAAGAGCAAATAGGGCAGTTCCATCCATGAGATGCATTACTCTGCCATATAAAGGAATATAGTAAAATAATGCCACAGCTTCAGAAAATAGTAGGGGGCTTTACAAAAACTTAAACACAGAGTTAACATAGAATCCATCAATTCCGGTCCAGGTTATACACTCAAGATATTTAAAACCAAATACTGAAACAGATATTCAAACCCCATATTCATAGCAGCATTATTCATAGTAACCAAAAGGTGGCAGCAGCACAAGTGTTCAACAGATGACTGGATAAGCACGATGTAGTATATACACAGTGGGATCTGATTCAACCTTTAAAAACAAGATAACTCATACATGCTATAATGTAGATGAAACTTCAAGTCATTAGGTGAAGTGAAACAAGCCTGACACAAAAGGAAAAATGTTCTATGATTCCACTAGTATGAGATATCCATATAAGACAAATTCCAAGTAGAGTAAGATGGCCAGGGATTGGGGGTTATGAGTATTTAATGGTTACAGTGTCACTTCAGGAAAAGGGAAAGATTCTGGAGATGAATGGTGGGGAAATTTTTACAATGAGACTGCAGTTAATGCTATAGAAGTTCATACTTCAAATGACTCAAATAATAAATGTTGTTATATGTTTGTAAGCACAGTGAAAAAAATGACACATGGCACAACATGGAAAAGCACTAAAAACATTCTCAGTGAAAGAAACCACACTGAAAAGCCACCCAGATCATAGTCATCTTGTCACTTTAAATCCATGAAGGTTTTTAACATGAGGGAAAGCCCCAGTGATGGCTCCAGAAAAAGAAAACTGCATTAGAATGAAGAAAGACAGTTGCACAAAGCTTGGGCAGCTGATGAAAGTTGAACTGGTCCTATGGATAGGATTGTAATGTGGAAACCATAATTATCCCCCATTTTGGGGTTGTGGGCTGGTTCCTGGGAAAGTGACCATGTTTTGGGTAAAACACATTGCGGTATTTGGTGTGAATGTAGAAAACTTTGTACCACTATTTAAAGTAGACACGTTTGAAATTTTACTAGAAAGTAAGTTACTTTTCAATACAGCCATGTAAGTCACATGCCAGAAAATCAGAGATGACATCGAACATTGCAATAGAGGCCAAGAGTTAACCTAACTAAATTCAGCTAAAGTAGTTTGATGCTAATTGCCTTGTACTAGTCCACATGGTATTAAAAGGCACCATAGGAAGAGTATATTAGTAGACACCATGCCCTGGGTGCTGTGGATGACCAGATGGAACTGAAACTATTAGATGTCTTAATTCTAGTTTTCCACATAACACTACACCAAAGCAACTGTCAGAACTAAAAAGCGAATTCACAGACTTGCCTGGCAGTCCAGTAGTTAAGACTGCACTTCCACTGCAGGGGGTACAGGTTTGATCCTCGGTCAGAGAACTAAGATCCAACATGTCGAGCTGTGGGGCCAAAAAAAAGAAAAAAGAAAGTCAGCAGAACTGCAAGATCATTTGTGATTCTCTACACTAATAATGAACTATCAGAAAGAGAAATTAAGAAAATAATTCCTTTTACAATTGCATCCCCTCCCCCACATAACTAGAAATCTAACCAAGGACTTGAAAGACCTGAAAGCTAAAAACTACAAGACAATGATCAAAGAAACTAAATGGATACAAGTAAAAAGATATCCCATGCTTATGGGTGAAAATACCATTAAAATATCCATTCTAAACAAAGCAACGTACACATTCATGCAATCACTGCCAACATTTCAATGACATTTTTCACAGAAACAAAAGCAATCTTTACATCTGTGTGGAGCCACAAAGGAACCAGAAGAGCCAAAGGGATCCTGAGAAAGCAGAACAGGCTGGTGGCATGTCTATCCCTGACTTCAATCTAGAGTATGTACCTAAAGTCACCAGAAGACGTGTGGAATTGGCACAGAAATAGTCAAGAGAGCTCAGAAGTAAACCTACAGGTGCATGGTAATTAATTTACAAGAAAGGAACTAAAAATATATACGCGGGAAAGGACAGTCCCCCCCACCCCCCTCAATAAACCGTGCTGGGAAAAATGGAAACCACACACCAAGGAACAATATAGGACACCATCTTATACTACAGACAAAAACTGACTAAAATCCCACAACTTTCCACATCAAGCCCTAACAGTCTTGGGTCCTCTTAAGACAGACTTTCAGCAACAGCCACACACAGAAGCTTCTTCCCAATTTTCCTCACTTTTTCTTTCAGCAGCACATCGTTGCAGGAATCTTGAGGAAACCAGACTCCCGTCAGACTCAACTGAACCCCACAATGTCCCAAAGCTGAAGCACCAATGGGTTCTGAGGAGATCATGGGTCCTGAGGAAACTAGATTCCATCAGCCAAAACTAAACCCCATAATGCCCCAAAGCCAAAATACAATGGATCCTGTGGTGACCCATCTCCTGTCAGCCTGAACTGAACCCCACAATGTCACAAAGCTGAACCCCCATAAGGTCCTGAGGAGATCAAATTCTATCAGCCTGAATTGAACCCCACAATGCCCCAAAGCTGAAACCACATGGGTCTTGTGGTGACCCATCTCCTGTCAGCCTGAACTGAACCCCACAATGTCCCAAAGCTGAACACCCAGCAGGTCCTGAGGAGACCAGATTCCATCAACCTGAACTAAACCCCACAATGCCCCCAAACTGAAGCCCCAGTGGGTTCTGAGAAGACCAGATTCCATCTGCCTGACCTGAACCTCAGAGTATCCTGAAGCTGGGTCCTGAGGAGACCAGAGTGCTGTCAGTGGCCACCAACAGCCAGGTGCTCCAGCAGAGTGGGGAGTTCCCCCTGGGGTGAGGAGAGTGCCAGGGGGGCGGGCTCCTCATTATCATGAATAGGCATGATCAAGAAGGTTTGCAGGGGCCAGGGCAAGGACAAGGGAGATAAGCTCCAGCTCCGAGTATTCTAAGTCCCCACTTTCTGAGATTGCGTGACCTACATGATCCAGACTTTGCAAGGAGCAAGCTGAGTTACAGAGGCAGAAGGAGCAGGAGGTGATGTAAAATTTTAACATTTCCTCTTCAGGTTCAGAAAGATGAAGCCCTCCCAGGTTCCCAGGTCCTTGTGCCCCAGTGACTGTGAGCTCTTCCTTCTGGGTGTATGACCAACCCCCACACTAAGTCCCCTCTATACCCATGGCCCTGGCCCAAGCCTAACCTCCCCCTCAGGCCCTGATGAAGCTCCCCGCCCCCATTGTGCATCTCACATCCCACCCCAACGTGGTCTTTTTGAAGCCTAAACAAGACCATCCTCCTCTCCTCCCTGTGATTCCCCTCACCTGATGAAGCCAGGTCTTCATCCGTTCCAGGTGATTCCAAGGGCCTCATTCTCTCCATGTGTGTGGCCGCTCTCTGTGCCCGTCTTTATGGGCATGTGGTGATCTCCTAAAATGAGGGTTATTTGACAGAGAGAGAATGGGGTAAATGGTGGCCACCAAAGATGTGTCCCCCCAGAACAGGGCCGTATCTGGGAAAAGAGTCTTTGTAGATGTAGTTAAGGATAGCAAGGTAAGGTCATCTAGGGTTAGGGTGACCTTCAATCCAACTGACAGACTCCTTCAAAGAGACGAAAGAGGACACAAAGGGGAAGCCTCTTAAAGGCAGAGGCAGAGATGGGAGGGAGGGGGCCATAAGCCCAGGGACCCCTGGAGCCCCTGAAGTTGGAAAAGGCAGGAATGATCCTGTCCTGGAGCCTCTGGAGGGACCTCAGCCCTGTGCCACCTTGATTTCCGGTGTCTGGTCTCCAGGACTGAGAGAGGATGAACTCCTGTTGTTTTAAACCACCCAGCATGTGATCATGTTAGAGAAGCCACAGAGCAGCCACACAGACCCTGCTCTGTAGGATCCTAGAAATGTGGGTCTCATTAAAGCAGATGAAGGGTGGATTACAGAACCCTTAAAATCAGCTCTGGACCCTCAGAAATGCTAAAGCAGTGGCTGGGCTCCAGAATGTTGAGGGGTCAAGTCTGAAGCCTGTGCCTAGGGGTACTGGGTGCACACGCCTCCCCGGGTTCTTACACCAGTACATGTGGTGTAACATCTCAGTCTTGATGGAGGACATTTAACATCAATGGCCACATTGCTAATTAAGAAGCCACCAGTTGCACAGGTGAAAGCCCAATTAGGGCACTTGCTTCAGGGATGAGCAATTCTGAAGATGGTCAGGGATGGGGACTTACTCATGTGTAGCCAGCCAGCAGCCCTTGCACATACCCCACCCCCTCCCCTCCCAAGGAGGGACCTCAGTGGGAAGCTGGGAGACTACACGGAGTCATCTCTAAGTAAATGCTGGCTGACCCCCAGGCTAGCCATTCCTGAACCTCATCCACCCTTCATAGATAAAACACTTGAATATGTGCAAAGACCTCACAGGCTGGAGAAAAGTGGAGCCACTCCAGCGACAGCATGCTTACTGACGTGGCTCCTGTAGGTCAGGCAGAATGGTCCTGGCCTGGGTGATCTGGAAGCTTTGCACTTTCCTACCTGAGTTACTCCTCCTGTGCTGCTCCCATTGCCTGTTTTCTTGCTTCCTCATTTCTGCCTGAGAAGATTTCCAACAGCAGGAACAGGTGACACAGCCCATCCTTAGGAAGTGACAGCTTAGCACCTCCTGCAGAAGGTCCAGCAGAGCCCAACACAGACCCAATCCCCCGAAACACTATGGGCCCTCACTCTCTCTTATCAAGCCAACCCTGCAAGATCTAAGCAGAAAGACAGCATCAGGTACAGCTGCAGGCACTTGAGGGGGTTTATATAGACCTCAACCCAGGCACACATCCAAAGGGCAGGCCAGTCAGGTCAGCCAATCTGCCCACCTGGGCTTGTGGTTTCAGAAAATGGGCCTCGTTGTCCTGGCCAGGGTTCCAGGAACAGGTGTGGGTCCTTTGGGTCAGGATGGATATGGGGCTGCTGCTCTGACTTGTTTTCTCATCTTCTTATCTGACCTATAAGTGGGAGAGGATTTCAGGAAGGCCTTCTTCTAATGAGAGGGACCCAGGGGTCAGGGAGAGGATGGGTGGTGGGTGGAGACAGACTCAGTGCCCAGGTGCTATGGGACCCTCTGGAAAACCTGCTGGAAGGAGGCTGCAACCAGTGAAGCCCAAGGTCACAAAACTATCCTGAAGCTGCTGTATGTTACCTCAGGTCCTCCTCTGAGGGTCTCAAGGTCAGATCTGTCCAACAGAGGAGCTGGGGGCTCTTTGCAGTGAGGGCTCTGTGAACAGCTCCTGGGTGCTGAGCCCTGCAGGATACCTGCCCAGGTGAGCCCCATATCCTGGGAGGCACCTGCCCATAAGAACCATGTATCCTGGGAGGGGCGAGTGAACAAGTATTCTCTCTGTGCAGTTATCACAGATTAGCTTAGTGACTCTCACGCGGGCAGTGCTGGAATTAGATGAGAACAAGGACATGTTGGGGGACGTTCCCTGAAACACCCCCAGGCCCATCCAGAGTGAAGAGTTCAGTAGGTGGGTACTGGTTGCTGTGCTGGGGTGGGAGGTTTCATGGGTGCCTCTTGTTTCTTCACCTGACACCACAGAGGCCTCTGCAGGACACAGAAGACAGCCTGCCCAGGGACGGTGTGAGCCCCTGGCGACCAGGCACGGGAAGTGAGAGGGAAGGACCAGGCTGAGGGGGCCTTTCTGCTCTGAGTTGGGAGTGGACAAGCAAGTGGTGAGTGTGATCTAGGAAAGTGGCTCTGGTGATGGGAGGCTTGTTGAGGCCGTCTGAGTACGAGTTGGAAAAGAATGTTCAGACATAGAGCATTTCAGAAGGGAGTGAGTTTGTATTGAGAACAAAGAGCAGAGATAAAGTGGGCACTGTGGGCTCAGGGGGCCAACCACCTGACAGACTAGGGAAAGTTGACTGATTTCCTGGGTTAAGAGCCAATTTTTACAGTTTCAAGGCAAAGAAAATTCCTACTGGAAGGTTGATATTAGGTGATTGGGTGGGGTACCATAGGGTGTTTACTGGAGTGGGCATTCTTGCCTGGTAGGGAGTCAGGAAGCTCATTAGCGATGATCAGGTGCTTTTGGCAACAGTTGCAAAGGGGGCCCAGTCCGATTCACAGGTGACCTTGGTTCTGGGGCCCACTTCTATGGCCTTGGTGTGAGGACTCCCAGGTGTGGCCTTGGGGAAGGAGTCACCTCAACAAGACTGACCCTGCTTCAGAGTAAAAGTTCCATCAAGTTTTCTCTGCAGGAGAGATCTAGTGATCCTAGATCTGTTTGGAAAAGTCTTGGACACTGCAGGGACACATACTGAGTGTGAAACTGGATATTGAACCTTGTTGGCAAAACTCACCTTTTCTCTCTGTTGGCATTAAAAGGGTGTGGGCTGACAGCTACCTGAGAATCCATCCAATTGACAATTTCCTATTTACAACATAAATGAGTTTGGTCAAATTATTTCTATTTCTATGCAAACAGGCAGCTTGCAACACCTTGTGGCAGGATCATTTCCAATAGATTGTCAACTAATCAAGGTAACAACATTATGACACTCAACACATTTAGATATAATTTCCTAAGCCTTTTTCTTGAGGGACAGACCCAATATGAGCTAGGAATGTGTTCAAAAGGCTCAGAAAGTGCAGGAAAATACACTGGCTATGACTGGAAATTAGGGTCTCTGTGCAAACCTGGAGTTCTGACATCTTACAATCTAGACAGTTCCTGATAGACAGATGCATGAAAAACACTCTACTTTTATGTTTTTCTTTCATCAAAGGAACATGGAGTTCCTAGCATTCTGTGTGCTGAGAGTAACTCACTGCTCTAAAATGCTTGCTTGGACTTCATTTTTCAGTAAGAACTTCCCCTGACTGTGTTACAGTCAGGACGGTCCCACACTCACAGGGAAAAAGCAAACTAGCATCCAAAGGTTTGTTCCATCAGGTTTTCTCTGTAGGAGAGATCCAGTGATCCTAGGTCTGTCTGGAAAATGCTTGGGTAGTGCATGGACACATACTGAGTGTGAAGCTGGATCCTGGACCTTGTTGGCTAATTCAGCATTTTCTTTCAGGTGGTCCTAAAATGGTGCAGAGTAGCAACTGCCTGAAGATCCATCCAATTGCTGTTTTCTTACTTGTGACAGCAATATCTTTGGTCAGACCTCTTGGATTTCTGCAGCAAACATGGGACTTTCAATTCCTTGCCACTGGATCATTTCCAATGGCAGGTAAACTCATTAGGTAACCAGACTCGATGGCATTCAGCACTCTCAGACACACTCCTACAGCCTGGTTCTTCATAGACAGTCCCAGGATGACCTAGGAATGGGTTCGCTAGTATCAGAAATGTGAGCAAACATACTGGCTGTCACTCTGAAAATTAGGTGCTCTGTGCAAATCTGGAGTTTTAACATTTTAGAATCTAGACAGTTTCTGATAGATGTCTGAAATACACTCCTTTTTATTTTTTGACTTTCATTCCTCAAAGAAACACAGATGTCACAGCATTATGTTTGCTGAGAGTGACAGACTGCTTGGAAATTCTTGCCTGGAAGTCATTTTGAAGTAACAATTTCCCCTCCCCTGTGTTACCATGGGAAATGCCCCCACACTGACAGAGAAAAGTAAACAAATGTCAAAACATCTGTTCCGTGAAGTCCCCTGTAGGAGGGATCCAGTGATCCTAAGTCTGTCTGGAAAATTCTTGGATAGTGCTTGGACACATGCTCAGTGTGAACCTGGATTCTGGACCTTGTTGGCAAATTAGAATTTTCTCTGTGTTGGCCACAGTAGGCTGGGGTTTAGCAACTCCTTGAAAATCAGTACACTTGCTCTTTTCCCACTAACGACAGCAATAGCTTTGGTCAAAACACTGGAATTGCTGAAGCAAGCAGGCAGCGTGCAACTCCTTGTGGCAAGATCATTTCCATTGGAATGCCAATTAAACTACTTAGAAACAGTATGGCACTCAGCTGTGTCAGACACACTCCTCCAGACTCTCTCCTCATGGTGTGTCCCAGTAAGATAGAGTACTGTGCTCATGAACCATGGAAAGTTCAGGGAAACTTACTGGCTGTGTCTCTGGAATTTAGGGCATCTGTGGAAGCGTGGTCTTCTCACATCTTAGAATCCAGACAGCAGTCATGGATAGAGAGATGCCTGAAAAGCACCCTATTCATTGCCGCTCATTCCACGAGTGAACACAGGTGTCCCAGCATTCTGTTTGCTGAGAGTAACCCGCTAAGTGGAAACCAATGCCTGGAAGTCATTTTTAAGTAAAAATTTCCCCTCACGTGTGTTACACTAGGGAAGGCTCCCACACTCACAGGGAAAAGCAAGCAAACATCAAAATGTCTCTTCCATCAATTTTTCTCTGTCAGAAGGATCCAATGGCCCCAGGTCTCTCTGGAAATTTCTTGGATACTGCAAGGGAAACATACTGACTGTGAACCTGAATATTTGACCTTCTTGGCAAAATTAGCATTGTCTCTCTTTTGGCACTAACAGGATGTGCGCTGGCAGCTGCCTGAAAATCCATCCAATTGATATTTTCCTACTTCTGACATCAATAGGTTTGGTCAAATCTTTCAGGTTTCTGACACAAGTAGGTGGCTTGCAACCCCATCTAGCTGGATCATTTCCATTAAAATGTCAAATAATCTAGGTAACAACAGTATGGCTCTCAGCAATCTTAGATAATTTCACAGCCAGTTTCCTCTGAATCAGACCCAATAGGAGCCAGGAATGTGTTCATAAGGCTCTGAAAGTGCAATGAAATATACTGGCTATGACTTTGGAAATTAGGCCCTGTGTGCAAACCTGGAGTTCTCACATCTTAGACTTTAGATAGTTCCTGACAGATAGATGCCTGAAAAACACCCACTTTTATGTCTTTCATGCATTTAAGTAACATAGTTATCCCAGATTTCTGTGTGATGAGAGTAACACACTGGTTGAAAATCCTTGCTTGAAGGTGATTTTTCAGTAACAATTTCCCATGACTGTGTTACTGTAGGGAAGACCCCCAAACTCACAGGAAAAAGAAAACAACCAACCAAATGTCTATTCTATAAAGTTTTCTCTTTAGGAGAGATCCAATGATCCTCTGCCTGTCTGGAAAATTCTTGGATACTACAGGGACACATACTGAGTGTGAATCTGCATCCTTGAATCTGTTGGCAAAATTAGCAAATTTTGTCGGTTGGATCTAAAAGAGTGCGGCCTCAGCAACTGCCTGAAGATTCATCCAATTGGTCTCTTCCTAATAATGACAGTGATAACATTGGTCAAACCTTTGAGGTTTCTAAAGCAAGCAGGCGGCTCACTACTCCTATCTGCTGGCCCATTTCCAGTGTAATGTCACCTCATCTAGTTAAGCACTGTATGGCACCCAGCCCTCTCAGACATACTCCTGCATCCTGTTTCCTCATGGGCAGGCCCAGTTTGAATAAGGAATGTGTTTAAAGCCTTGGAAGGTGCAGGGAAACACAGTACCCTAACTCTGGAAGTTAGGACCCTGGGAAAGCCTTGAAGTCTCATGCCTTGATTTCTAGACAGTTCCTGATAGATAGAGGCCTAAAAATACACTCCGTATGGATGCCTTTCTGTCCTCGAAGGAGCATAGCTTTCCCAACATTCTGTGTGCTGAGAGACACACGGTGCTTGAAAACACTTGCTTGTAGGCCATTGGTCAGTAGAAAATTCCCCTGAAGGTGCAATGGTAGGGAAGGCTCCCACACTCACTGGGAAAGGCAAACCAACATCCAAACGTGTACTCCGTAACATTTTGTCTTTAGGTGCGATCAAGTGAGCCTAGGTCTGTCTGGAGAATTCGTGGGTATTGTGGGGACACATCATGAGTGTGAACTTGTATATATGAACTTGGTGGCAAAATTCTCATTTTCATCTCCCACACTCATTTTGGGACCACATTGGTTCTAAAATGGTGCAGTGTAGCAAATCCTTGAAAATCCATCCAATTGCTGTTTTCTTACTTTTGACAGTGATAGATTTGTCCACCCTTTGGAATTTCTGAAGCAAGCAGGTTGCTCACCACTCCAGCCACTAACTGATTTCCATTGTACTGGCACCTCATGCAGGTAAGCACAGTATGCTGCCCAACACACTCGGATACACTCGTGCAGCCTGTTTCTTCAGGAGCAGTCCCAGTATATACTTGGAAAGTGTTTACAAGGCTTGAAAAGTTCATGGAAACACACTGCCCTGACTCTAGGTGTTAGGATCCCTAGGAAAGACTGAAGGTCTCACGACTTAGAATGTAGACAGCTCCTGATAGATAGAGGGCTGAAAGCACTCTCTGTTGATGCATTTCTTTTCTTGAAGGAACATAACTTTCCAAACATTTTGTGTGCAGAGAGACACACACGGCTTGAATATGCTGGCATGGAGGTCATTTTTCAGTAGCACTTTCCCCTGATGGTGTGACCTTGGGGATGCCGCACTCTCCATTTTTAGAGAAAGACAAATTAGCATTCAAACGTCTGTTCCATCACATTTTCTCAGTAGGATCGATCCACTGAGACTAGTTCTGTCTGGAAACTTTGTGGATACTGCATGGAGACATCCTGAGTCTGGACATGGATACCGGATTTTTGGGGCAAAAATAATATTTTTTCTCTTGATTTGGGAAAATGCTACGGCCTTGCAACTGCTTGGAAATCCATCCAATTGCTGTTTTCTTCCTTCTGACAATGATAGCTTTGGTCCATCCTTTGGGATTTCTGAATCAAGCAGGCGACTCACCACTCCTACCCTCTGGCCCATTCCCAGAGGAATGTCATCTCATCTAGGTAAGCACAGTATTGGTACCATACAATCTCAGACACTCTCCTACAGTCTGTTTCCTCATGGGCCATCCCTATATGAGCTAGGATGTCTTTGGGAGGCTTGGAAGGTGTAGGAAAAATAGTGCCTTGACTCTGGTAGTTAGGTCCCCTGGACAAGCCTGGAGGTCAATGTTAGATTCTAGACAGTTACTAATAGATATAGGCCTAATAACACACTCTCTGTTGATGCCTTTTCTTCCTTGAAGAAACATACTTTTCCCTGCATTCTCTGTGCTGGGGATCACACACTGCTTGAGAACGCTCTTTGGAGGTCATTTTTCAGTAGAAACTTCCTCTGACAGTGTAACCTTAGGGAAGGCCCCCACACTCACTGGAAAAGGCAAACCAACATCCAAACTTCTGTTGCATCATATTTTGTCTCTAGGAGTGATCCAGAGAGCCTAGGTCTGTCTGGAAAATCGTGTATACTGCAGGACCACATCCTAAGTGTGAACCTGGATACTGGAACTGGTGGCACAATTCACATTTCTCTTTCGGTTTGTCCTAAAACTGTGTGGCCTGGCACCTGCTTGAAAATCCATCTAATTGCTGTTTTCTTACTTTGAAGAGCAATAACTTTGGTTCACCCTTTGGGATTTCTGAAGCAAGCAAGGAGATCACCACTCCTAGTCATGGGCCTATTTCCAGTGGAATGTCACCTTATCTAAGTAAGCACATAATGGCCCCTCTGTATACTCAGACACACGCCCACAGTCTGTGTCCTCATGGACAGTCCCAGTGTGACCTAGGAATATGTTTACAAAGCATTAAAAGGGCAAGGAAGACACTGCCCTGACTCTGGAAGTTCCGTTCTCTGGGAAGGCTGGAGGGCTCTTGTTAGAATCAAGACAGTTCTTCATAGATAGAGCCCTGAAAACACACTCTCTGTTGATACCCTTCCTTCCTCGAAGAAACAGTACTTTCCCAGTATTCTATGAACTGAGAGTCACACATTGCTTGAAACCGTTTGCTTGCAGGTCATTTTTCAGTAGCAATTTCTTGTGATGTTGTGACAGTAAGGATGTCCTCTACACTCACAGGGTAAGGCAATCCAAGATCCAAACATCTGTTCCATCACATTTTCTCTATCAGAGCAGCCAGTGAGCCTAGGTCTTTGTGAAATATGGGTAGATACAGCAGAGACACCTCCTGAGTCTGACAGTGGATACCGGAACTTGATGGTCAAATTTGCAACTGCTAGAAAATCCATACAATTGCTTTTTTTTTTTTTTTAAATTTCTAACAGTGCTCACTTTTGACCCACCTTTGGGATTTCAGAAGCAAGAAGGCAGCTCGCAAGTGCTGCTGATGGCCTATTTGCAATGGAATTTCACCTCACCTGGGTAACAACAGCATGGCACCCTGCAGTCTGAACACATTCCTGCAGCCTGTTTCCTCATGGGCAGTTCTGGGATGATGTAGGAAGGTGGTTAAAAGCCTGGGTTAGTGCAGGGAAACACACTGCCCTGACTCTGCAAGTTAGGTCCTCAGGGTAAGACTGGAGGTCTCACATCTTAGAAATCTAGACAATTCTTGATAGATAAAGGACTGAAAATTCATTCTCTGCTGATGCCTGTCTTTCCTTGAAGGAACATTGCTTTCCCAACATTCTGTTTGCTGAGTGTCACACACTTGCTTGGAGGTCATTTATCACTAAGAATTTCCCCTGAAGATGTGACTGGAGGGAAAGCCCCACAAACACAGTAAAAGGGAACCACATTCAAATGTCTGTTCCATCACGTTTGCTCTGTAGGTGAGATATAGTGAGCCTAGTCCTATCTGGAAAATTCTTGGATACTGCAGGGACACATCATGAATGTGAATCTTGATAGCAGATCTTGGTGGCAAAATTTGCATTATCCTCTCCATTGGGCTTAAAACGTTGTGGCCTAACAACTGCTTGAAAGTTCATTTAATATCTGTTTTCTTACTTCTGACAATGATAGCTTTGTTCCAGCTTTCTGGATTTCTGAAGCAACAGGCGGTTCATAACTCCTAGTCCCTGGCCCATTTCCAGTGGAATCAGTTCATTTGGTAAGGGCAGAATGACACACAGCACACACGGACACTCTTCCATCACCTGTTTCATCATGGACATTCCTGAGTGATCTTGGAATGTGCTTACAAGGCTCAAAATTTGCAGGGAAACACTGCCCAGACTCTGGAAGATGGGTCCTCTGGACAAGCCTGGAGATCTCACATCTTAGAATATAGACAGATCCTGATAGATAGAGGCCTGAAAACACACTCTCTATTGATGCCTTTCCTTCCTCAAATGAACGTAGCTTTCCCAGCATTCTGTGTGCTGAGAGTCACATACTGCTTGAAAATGCTTGCCTGGAAGTTGTTTTTCAGTAGCAATTTCCCTTGATGGTTTGACCATAGGGAAGTCCACCACACTCACAGGAAAAGGCAAAACATCATCCAAACGTCTGTTCCATCATGTTTCTCTGTAGGAGAGATCCTAGGGTTAGGGTTAGGGTTAAGGTTAGCCTAGGTCTGTCTTGAAAATTCTTCAGTGCTGTGGGGACACATCCTGCGTGTGAACCTGGGTAATGGACCTTGGTGGCAAATTTCGCATTTTCCTCTAGGTTGGCCCTAAAATGTTGGGAAAGCAATGGCCCTTTGAGTAAGGAAAGGCGTCACCAGAGAGTGTGTTTCCAGGCCTCTATCTATTAGGAACTGTCTAGATTGTAAGACGTGAGACCTCCAGTCTTGCCCAGATGACCTAACATCCCGAGTCAGGGGATATGTTTCCATACAATCTCTGAGCCTTGTAAATACATTCCTAGGTCATACCAGGACTGCCAAGGAGGAAACAGGCTGTCAGAGTGTGTCTGAGAGAGCTGGGTGCCATGTGGTGCTACCTATATTATGTGACATTTCACAGGAAAGGGACCACCAGATAGAAGTGGCAAGCAGACTGCTTGCTTCAGAAATTACATGGGTGAACCATATCTGTCACTGTCAGAAATAAGAAAACAAGTACTGGATGGATATTTAAGCAGTGGCTATGCCAAACCATTTTAGTGCCAACTGAGAGAAAAAGGTGAATTTTGTCCTGTATTCAGGTTCACACTCAGGATGTGACCCCACAGGATCCAAACTTTTCCAGATAGACCTGGGTTCACTGGACCTCTCTAACAGAGAAAACGTGATGGAACAGGTATTTGGATGCTTGCTTGTCTTGTGATTGTGGGTGCTTCCCTACTGTCACAGTCTCTGGGGAAATTGCCACTGAAAAATGAACTCCAAGCAAATGTTTTCAAGCAGTGTGTGACTCTCAGCACACAGTACATTGGGAAAGTTATGTTCCTTCAATGAAGGAAAGGCATCAACAGAGAGTGTGTTTTTTATAGCAGGAACTGTTCAGCTTCTAAGATGTGAGAGCTCAGGCCTGATTAAAGGACCTAAGTTCCAGAGTCAGGACAGTGTGTCTTGCTGCACTTTCTGAGACTTCTAAATGCATTCCTAGGGCATACCAGGTCTGCTCCTAAGGAAGGATGCTGAGGGAGTGTATCAGACTGTGCTGGGTGAAGTACTGTGGTCACATAGATGAGGTGTCATTCCACTGGAAATGGGCCTGCAGCTAGGAGTTGCAAGTCATTCACATGCTTCAAAAATCCCAAAGGGTGAACCAAAGCTAGCATTGTCAGAAGGAAGAAAACAACATTCAGATGGAATTTCAAGCAGTTGCTCGGCGGCACTCTTTTAGGGCCAAGTGAGAGAAAAATGCATATTTTAACACCAACGTCTGGTATCCAGATTCAAACATAGGTGTTTCCCCGCAGTGTCCACGGATTTTCTAAATAGACTTACATTGATGAATGGCCCCACCAAGAAAACGTGATTGAACAGATGTTTGGACGTGCTTTTGAACTTACCTGTGAGTGTGGCGCCTTCCCTACAGTCACACCTGCAGGGGAAATTGCTAATGAAAAATGACCTCCAACAAGCGTTTTCAAGGAGTGTGTGACACTCAGCACACAGAATGTTGAGAAAGCTATATTCCTTTGAGGAAGGAAAGGCATCTCGAGAGAATATGTTATCAGGCCTCTACCTGTCATGAACTGTCTAGATTCAAACATGTGAGTCCTCCAAGTTTCCCAGAGGACATAAATACCAGAGTCAGGGCAGTGTGTTTCCCACCACTTTCTGAGATTTGTAAACACATTCCTAGGTCAAACCAGATCTGACCATAAAATTCATGCTGCAAGAGTGTGTCTCAGAGTGCTGGGTGACATATTGTGCTAACCTAGATGAGATGACATCTCCCTGGAAAGGGGCCAGTGGCTTGGAGTGGAGAGCCTCCTGCTGGATTCATAAATCCCACAGGGTGCACCAACACTATCACTGTCAGAAGTAAGAAAACAGCAATTAGATGCATTTTCAGGCAGTAACTAGGTTTAACCGTTTTAGGGCCAACTGAGAAAACAATGGAAATTTTGCTGCCAAGGTCCAGTATCCAGGTTCAAACATAGGGTGTGTAGGAACAGTATCCATGAGCATTCTAGACAGTTAGGTTGAATGGATTGCTCCTATCAAGAAAACGTGATTGAGCAGACGTCTGGATGATCCTTTGCCTTTTCCTGTGGGTGTGGCGGTCTTCCCTAAGGTCACAACATCAGGGGAAGTTGCTACTGAAAAATTACTTCTAACAAGCCTTTTCAAGCAGTTTGTGACTCTGAGCACACAAAAAGCTGGGAAAATTATGTTCCATCCAGGAAGGTAAGGCATCAACAGAGAGTGTTTTATCAGGCCTCTGTGTATCACAAACTGTATAGACTCAAAGATGTGAGACTTCCAGGTTTGCCCTGAGGACCCAAATTCCAGAGTCAGAGCATTGTATTTCCCTACACTTTCTGAGATTGCATCCAAGTACCATATTTTGGACTCGATTGTTGACCATGATGGATACTCCATTTCTTTTAAGCGGTTCCTGCCCACAGTAGTAGATATAATGGTCATCTGAGTTAAATTCACCCATTCCTGTCCATTATAATTTGCTGATTCCTAGAATGTCGACATTCACTCTTGCCACATCCTGTTTGACCACTTCCAATTTGCCTTGATTCAAGGACCTAACATTCCAGGTTCCTATGCGATATTGCTCTTTACAGCATTGGACCTTGCTTCTATCACCAGTCACATCCACAACTGGGTATTGTTTTTGCTTTGGCTCCATCCCTTCATTCTTTCTGGAGTTATTTCTCCACTGAACTCCAGTAGGATATTGGACACCTACCGACCGGGGGAGTTCCTCTTTCAGTATCCTATCATTTTGCCTTTTCATACTGTTCATGGGGTCCTCAAGGCAAGAATACTGAAGTGGTTTGCCATTCCCTTCTCCAGTGGACTACATTCTGTCAGACCTGTCCACCATGACCCGTCCGTCTTGGGTGGCTCCACACGTCATGGCTTAGTTTCATTGAGTTAGACAAGGTTATGGTCCATGTGATCAGATTGGCTAGTTTTCTGTGATTATGATTTCAGTGTCTGCCCTTTGATGCCCTCTCACAACACCTACCATCTTATTTGAGTTTCTCTTACCTTGGACGTGGGGTATCTCTTTACAGCTGCTCCAGCAAAGCACAGCCACTCCTCCTTACCTTGGACAATGGGTATCTCCTCAGGCCGCCCCTCCTGACCTTGAATGTGGAGTAGCTCCTCTCGGTCCTCCTGCACCCGTGCAGCTGCTGCTCTGTGGACGTGGGATTGCTCCTCTTGGCCACAGCCCCTGACCTTGGGCATGGGGTAGCTCATCTCAGCCACCTCCCCTGACCTCAGGCATGAGGTAGCTCCTCTCGGCCGCTGCCCCTGGTCTCGGACATGGGGTGGCTCCCCTCAGCCACTACCTCTGACCTTGGGCGAGAGATAGCTCCTCATGGCCATGCTTCTGCATGGTCCGTCACAGCCTGCACCATTTGAATGCCGAGTTCCAAAGAATAGCAAGGAGAGATAAGAAAGCCTTACTCTGATCAATGCAAAGAAATGGAGAATAACAACAGAATGGGAAAGACTAGAGATCTCTTCAAGAAAATTAGAGATACCAAAGGAACATTCCATGCGAAGATTGGGTTCAATAAAGGACAGAAATGCTATGCATCTAACAGAAGCAGAAGCTGTTAAGAAGAGGTGGCAAGAATACACAGAACAACTGTACAAAAAAAGATCTTCATGACCCAGATAATTATGATGGCGTGATCAGTCACCTAGAGCCAGACATCCTGGAATGTGAGGTCAAGTGGGCCTTAGAAAGCATCACTACAAACAAAACTAGTGAAGGGGATGGAATTCCAGTTAAGCTATTTCAAATCCTAAAAGATGATGTTGTGAAAGTGCTGTACTCAATAGGTCAGCAAATTTGGAAAACTCAGCAGTGGCCACATGACTGGAAAAGATCAGTTTTCATTCCAATTCCAAAGAAAGGCAATAACAAAGAATGCTCAAACTACTGCACAATTGCACTCATCTCACACGCTAGTAAAGTAATGCTCAAAATTCTCCAAGCCAGGCTTCAGCAATACATGAGCCGTGAACTTCCAGATGTTCAAGCTGGTTTTAGAAAAGGCAGAGGAACGAGAGATCAAACTGCCAACATCTGCTGGATCATTGAAAAAGCAAGAGAGACCCAGAAAACATATATTTCTGCTATATTGACTACGCCAAAGCCTTTGATTGTGTGTATCACAATAAACTGTGGAAAATTCTGAAAGAGATGGGACTACCAGACCACCTGACCTGTCTCTTGAGAAACCTATGTGCAAGTCAGGAAGCAACAGTTAGAACTGGACATGGAACAACAGATTGGTTCCAAATAGGAAAAGGAGTATGTCAAGGCTGTATATTGTCTCCCTGCTTATTTAACTTATATGCCGAGTACATCATGAGAAACACTGGGTTGGAAGAAGCACAAGCTGAAATCAAGACTGCCAGGAAAAACATCAGTAACCTCAGATATGCATATGATACCACCCTTATGGCAGAAAGTGAAGAGGAACTAAAAAACCTCTTGATGAAAGTGAAAGAGGAGAGTGAAAAAGTTGGCTTACAGCTCAATATTCAGAAAACTAAGATCATGGCATCTGGTCCCATCACTTCATGAGAAAGAGATTGGGAAACAGTAGAAACAGTGTCATACTTTATTTTTGGGGGCTCCAAAATCACTGCAGATGGTGATTGCAGCCATGAAATTAGAAGATGCTTACTTCTTGGAAGGGTTAAGACCAACCTAGATAGCATATTAAAAAGTGGAGACATTTCTTTGCCAACAAAGCTCCATCTGGTCAAGGCTATGGTTTATCCAGTGGTCATGTATGGATGTACGATTTGGACTGTGAAGAAAGCTGAGCACTGAAGAATTGATGCTTTTGAACTGTGGTGTTGGAGAAGACTCTTGAGAGTCCCTTGGACTGCAAGGACATCCAACCAGTCCATCCTAAAGGAGATCAGTCCTGGGTGTTCATTGGAAAGACTGATGCTGAAACTGAAACTCCAGTACTTTGGCCACCTGATGTGAAGAGTTGACTCATTGGAAAAGACCCTGATGCTGGGAGGGCTTGGGGGCAGGAGGAGAAGAGGATGACAGAGGATGAGATGGCTGGATGTCATTACCAACTCGATGGTCATGAGTTTGTGTAAGCTCCGGGAGTTGGTGATGGACAGGGAGGCCTGGTGTGCTTCGATTCATGGGGTCCCAAAGAGTCGAATACAGCTAGCGTCTGAACGGAACTGAACTCTTTCTGAGCATTGTAAACACATTCCTAGGTCATACCAGAAGTGCCCTTAAGAAAAAACAGGCTGCAGGAAGATTTCTGAGATTGCTGGGTGCCATGCTGCACTTACCAAGATGATGTAGCATTCCACTGTAATTGGGCGAGCGGCTACGAGTTGCTAGCTGCTTACTTGCTTCAGAAATCCCAAAGGGTGTACCAAGTGATCACTGCCAGAAGTAAGAAACCAGCAGCTAAATGCATTTCCAGGTAGTTGTTATGCTCTACTGTTTTTGGCCAACTGAGAGAGAAAGGTGAATTTTGCCACCAAGGTCCACTGGCCATGTTCACACCTAGGATGTGTCCACTCAGGATCCAAGAATTTCCCAGACAGACCTAGGCACACTGAATCTCCACTACAGAGAAAACATGATGGAACTGACCTTTGGTTGTTGCTTTTCCTTTTCCTGTGAGTTTGGTGGCCTTCCCTATGGTCACACTATCAGGAGCAATTGCTAATGAAAAAGGACTTCCAACAAGTGTTTTCAAGCAGTATGTGACTCTATGGACATGGAATACTGGAAACCTACGTTCCATTGAGGAAGGAAATGTATTTATAGACAGTGTGTTTTCAAGAATCTGTCTATTAGGAACTGTCTAGCTTCAAAGATGTGAATTCTCCATATTTGCCCAGAGGACCTCAATTCCAAAGTCAGGGCAATGTGTTTTCCTGCACTTTTTGAGCTTTGTAAATACATTTCTTGGTCATACCAGGACTGCCCATGAGGAAACAGGCTCTCTATATGAGGAACTGTCTAGATACTAAGATATGAGACCTCTAGGTTGGTACAGAGGACCTAAATTTCAGAGCAAGGGCAGTGTGTTTTTGAGCATTTTCTGAGCTTTGTAAACACATTTCTGAGTAACGCCAGGTCTGCTCATGAGAAAACAGGCTTCAGGTGTGTGTCTGAGGGTGCTGAGTACCATACTGTGCTTACCTAGATGAGGTAACTTTCCATGGCAAATCGGCACGTGACCAGGAGTTGTGAGCCATCAACTTGCTTCAGAAATCTTGAATGGTGGACTAAAGTTTGCACTGTCAGAAGTAAGAAAAAAGTAATTGGGTGGATTTTCAAGCAATTGCTAGCCACACCTCTTTATGGCTCCAGAGAGATAAATACAAATTGTGCACCCTAGGCCCTTTATTCAGGTTCACACACGGGATGTGTTCCCTCGTGATTCAAGAAATTTCCAGACAGACCTTTGCTCCCCAGAGTTCTTCTACAGAGAAAACTGGTTGGAACAGCCATTTGGATGTTGCGTTGCCTTTCCCTGTGAGTGTGGGGCCGCTACTTATGGTCACAGCCTCAAGGAGATATTGCCACTGAAAATAGACTCGCAAGCAAGCACTTTTCAAGCAGAGTGTGACTCTCAGGTCGCAGAATGTGAAGAAAGTTATCTTCCTTTGAGGAAGGAAAGACGTCCACAGAGAGTGTGTTTTCAAACCTCTATCTTGCAGGAAATTTTGAGCTTCTAAAACATGAGACCAGCAGGTCTGCTGAGAGGACCTATATTCCTGAGTCAGGGCCGTGTGTCTCCCTGTAATTTCCGAGTCTGACAAACACATTCCTAGATCATAACGGTACTGACCATGAGAAAGCTGGCAGCAGGAGTGTGTCTGAAAGGGCTGAGTGCCTTACTGTGGTCAACTGTGTGAGGTGACATTCCAGTGACAGGCTCAAAGCTCCAAGGTGTGAGCCACCCGCTTGCTTCAGAAACCCCAAAAGGTAGAGCAAAGCTAGCTCTGTCAGAGGTAAGAAAAGAGCAATTGGACGGATTTTCAAGCTGTTGCTAGGCCGAACCACTTTAGGGCCCCCTGAGAGAAAAATGTGAATTGTGCCCTGTAGGTCAGGTATCCAGGTTCAAACACAGGGTGTGTCCCAGCAGGATCCAAGAATTTTCCACAGAACTAGGCTCACTAGACCTCTCCTGCTGGGAAAATGGGATGGAACAGACATTGGAAGTTGGTTTGCCCCTCCCTATTGTCACAGACTCAAGGAGAAAGTGCCCCTGAAAGATGACCTCCAAGCAAGCACTTTTCAAGCAGTGTGTGACTCTCAGTTCACAGAATGCAGGGAAAGATATCTTCCCTCAAGGAAAGAAAGGCATCAAAAGAGAGTGTATTCTCAACCCTCTATCTTGCAGGAACTGTTTAGCTTCCCAGATGGGAGGCCTCCAGTAGTGCTCAGAGGAACTAAATTCCAGAGTCAAGGCCATGTTTCTCCCTGCACTTTCCAAGCCTTGCAAAGCCATTCCTAGGTTATACCAGTACTGCACATGAGGAAGCAGTCTGCGAGAGTGTGTCCAAGAGGGCTAGGTTCCTCACTATACTCACTTCAGCGAGGTGGCATTCCACTGTAAAAAGGCCCACAGCTGGGAGTTGAAATTCACCCACTTGCTTCAGAAATCAAAAAGGAAGGAGCAAATCTAGCTCTCTCAGAATCAAGAAAAGAGCAAGTGGATGGATTTTCAAGCTGTTGCTAGGCTACATTGCTTTAAGGTCCACAGAGAGAAACACAAATTGTGCTCCCTCATTCTGGTATCCTGGTTCACAAACAGGGTGTGTCCCCAAAGGATCCAAGAATTTTCCAGACAGACTTACGCTCACTAGAGTTCTCCTACAGAGAAAACGGGATGGAACAGACATTTAGATATTGCCTTGTCTTTCCCAGTGAGTGTGGAACCCCTCTGTTTGACTACAGCCCCAAGTGGAAATTACCATTGAAAACTCATGTCTAAGCGAGCACTTTTCAAGCACTGTGTGACTCTCAGTTCGCAGGATACTGGCAAACCTATATTTCTTCAAGGAAGGAAAGGCATCCACAGAGAGTGTGTTTTCAAACCTGTCCCTTGCAGGAACTCTTTAGCTCCTAAGACATGAACCCTCTAGTTCTGCTCAGAGGACCTAAATTCGAGAGCCTGTGCCCTGTGTCTTGGTGCATTTTCCCACCTTTCAAACACATATCTAGGTGATACTGGTACTGCCCTTGAGGAAGCAGACTGTGGGAATATGTCTCAGAGTGCTGGGTCCCTTACTGTGGTCACCTCTGTAAGGTGACACTCCAGTGTAAATAGGCCCAAAGATAGGAGTTGCGAGCCGCCCATGTGCTTCAGAAACCCCAGGGGTGGAACAAAGTTAGCTCTGTCAAAAGTAAGAAAATGGCAATTGGACGGATTTTCAAGATGTGGATAGGTTACACCACTTTAGGGCCACCCGAGAAAAATATGTAAATTTGAACCTGGGTGTCCAGATTAACGCACAGGGTGTTTCCCCACATGATCCAAGAATTTTTCAGACAGACCTAGGTTCACTGGAGCTCTCCTGCAGAGGAAACATACATCCAGAGTCTCCAGTGTGAACCCTCCAAAATCTATACCTGGTGTCACGAATCCACAGTCTCCAGGATGACCCTACCCTCAAGATCCTGTACCTGGGGTCACAAGTCCACTATTTCCATGTCGAGTCCACCTCCAAGAACTTGAACTTGTGGTCACATGTCCAGAGTCTTCAGGGTGACCCCACCTCCCCGAAGCTACTGGTGTGAAGCATCCACAGTTTTAAGGATGGACCCAATTCCCAGAACCTGTAGCTGGAGTCACACTTCCAAATTCTAAGGGTTACCCCACCTCCCACACATTGAACCTGGTTTCCCATGTCCCTGTTAGCCAAGGTTACCCTCTCCATGACCCTGTAATGGGGATCACATGTCCACAGTCTGCTGTGTGTCGTCACTTCCCAGACCCTTCACCTAGAGTCACAATCACAGTTTCCAGGTTACTCCTTTGCAGACCCTGCACCTGGAGTCACTTATCCACAGTCTCCAGGGTGACTCATTCAAAACCCCACACTGGGGCTCACATGACCACAGTCTCCAGGGTGACCCAAGCACCCAGATCCTGCACCCAGGGTCACATATCCACAGGCTCCAGGGTGTACCTCTTGCAGACCCTGCACCTGGGGTCACATATCTACAGCCTCCAGTGTGATCCCCATCCCCAGACCTGATTTGGGTGAGAAATATCCATAGTCTCCAGACTCACACCTTGGATCACATATCCACAGTCTCCAGAGTCACACCTTGGGTCACATAGCCATAGTCAGCAGGGTGAACTCACCTCCCAGAGCCTGTACATGGTGTCAAATGTGCACATTCTCCAGGGTTACCACCCTTCCAACATGCTGTACCTGGGTCAAAAGCCCACAATCTCAAGGGTGACCCCCTCTCAGACCCTGTTCCTGGGGTCACATGTCCAGAATCTCCAGAATGATCTACCTCCAAGATGAAGCACCTGATGTCACATGTCAACAGTCTCCAAGGTGACCCCGTCCTCAGAATCTGCACCTGTGCTTACATTTCTCCCGTCTGCAGAATGACCCCCAATCTCAGTATTTGTATTATGTGTCACATGTACATAGTCACCAGGGTAACCACTGCAGGCCCTTTTTCTGACATAACATTTCCACAGACTCCTGAAGAACTCCCTTCCCAGACTCTGAACCTGGGATCCTACCTCCAGGGTCTCGAGGGTGATGCCCTTCCCTGTCCCTTCACCTGGTGTCAAACATCCACAGTCTCCATGGTAACATCCACACCAAAGTCTGATATTGGGGACACAGATCCATAGTCTTCTGGGTCGCAACCCCTCCCAGATCATGCACCTGGTCTCACATGTCCTCAGTCTCCAGGTTGACACCCCTCCCAGACACTGCAGCTGGGGTTACACATCCACAGTCTCCAAGGTGAACCCACTTCACTGACTATTGTACCTCTGGCCACATGGCCTCAGTCTCCAGGGTGACCCTATATCTCAGACACTGTACTTGAGGTTACATATCAACGGTGTCCAGGATGACACCTCTCCCCAGACCCTGTACCTGGGGTCGCATTTGCACAGTCTCCAGGGCGATGCTATATTCCCAACCCTGTACCTGGGGTCACAGGTCGCAGTCACCAGGCTTTCCCCACCCTCAAGAGCCTTTACCTGGGGTCATACGTCCACAGACTCCAGGGTGACTCCCTCCCAGACCCTTCACCTGGCATCCTATGTCCACAGTCTCCTGTGTGATATCACTTCCCAGACCCTATACCTGTGGTCACAGATCCACAGTCTCCATGGTGATCCCCTTCCCAGACCCTGTAATTTGGATCCCATGTCCTCAGTCTCCAGTGTGACACCACCTCTCATACCTTGTACTTTGGTGACTTGTCCACAGTTTCCAGGATGACCCAAACGGTGCATGTGGAGTCACATGTCCACATTCTGCAAAGTGACCCCAGTCCCTAACCCTGAACCTTAGTCACACAGCCACAGTTTCCAGAATGACCTCACTCCAGACCCTGCACATAGGGTCACACCTCCACCTTCTCCATATTGACCCCCTCCTTGAACTTCTATCAGGTTTCACACATGCACCATCTCCACAGTGACCACCACCAGATCCTGTAGCTGTGGTCAGGGTCCGCAGTCTGCAGGCTGAGACCATTTTGTACCTTAAACCTTGGTTCACCTAGCCAGTCTCCAGGGTCATCCCTGCCAAACCTGCACCTGGGGTCACATGTCCATACTCTCCATGGTGACATCCCCCAGGCCCTGTACTGCTGCTGCTGTTGCTGCTGCTGCTAAGTCATGCCAGTCGTGTCCAACTCTGCGACCCCATAGATGGCAGCCCACCAGGCTCCCCCATCCCTGAGATTCTCCAGGCAAGAACACTGGAGTGGGTTGCCATTTCCTTCTCCAAAGCATGAGAGTGAAAAGGGAAAATGAAGTCACTCAGTCATGTCTGACTCTTAGGGACCCCATAGACTGCAGCCTACCAGGCTCCTCCATCCATGGGATTTTCCAAGCAAGAGTACTGGAGTGGGTTGCCCACTCCAGTACCTAGTGTCATATATCTGCGCAGACCCTATACGTAGTGTCATGTATCCACAGTTTCCCGGGTTACCCCACTTCCCATATCATGCACCTGGGATCACATGCTCAGTCTGCAAGGTGACCCCGATCCCATTCCTGTACCTTGTGTCACAAGTCCACAGCCACCAGGATGGCCCCACCCTCAAGATCCCATACCTGGGGTCACACTCCTGTCTCCAGTGTGATCTCACCTCCCAGAAACTTTACCTGGGGATAAACGTCTACTGTTTTCAGGATGGTCCCAACTCCCTGAAACGGTACCTGGAGTCACTCTTCCATAGACATTGAGGCTGTTCCATGCCCCTGGTCCACAGGGTTACACCCTCCAAGACCCTGTAATGTGGTTTACATGTCCACAGTCTCCTGTATGTCATCACTTCCCAGAACCTTCACCTGCAGGCACACAAACAGAGGTTCCAGGATGACTCCCTCATAGACCCTGCACTTGGAGCCACATATCCACAGTCTCACAGGTGACTCATCCAAATCACTGTACCAGGGCTCACATAACCACAGTCTTCCAGATGCTGGACTACTGACCCCAGCACCCAGTGTCACATGTCCACAGATTCTAGCATGGCCTCACACTCCAGACACTGTACCTTGGGACACATACCCACAGTCTCTAGGGTGAACACCCTCCTAGACACTGTACATGGTGTCACATGGGCACATTCACCAACTCCCAAACCCTGTACCTAGGGTCACACGTAGATAGTCTCAGGGTGACCCCACTTGCCAGAACTTGCACCTGGGTTCATATGTCCGCAGCGCCCAGGGTAAAACCACCTGTCAAACAATTGTACTCGGTTCAAACACCCACTGGTTCTAGGGTGACACCAATTCCAAGCCCGTGAACCTAGCTAGGGTCACACATCCATGGTCTCCTGGGTGGCAACCCCTCCCAGATCATGCACCAGGTCTCACACCTCCGCAGTCTCCAGGGTGACTACACCTCACAGAATATTGTAATTCTGGTCACATTGCCCCAGTCTCCAGGGTGACCCCGTATCTCTAACCCTCTACCTGGGGTTCCATGTACATGTTGGCCAGGAATACACGCCTCCCCAGACTCTGTACACCTGATTACATTGGCACAGTCGCCAGGGTGACTCCAACTTCCCCACCCTATACCTGGGGTCACATGTCCAGAGTCTCCTGGATTTACCCACATTCAAGGGCTAGTAACTGGGATCACATGTCCACAGTCTCGAGGCTTTCCCCACCCACAAGTGCCTGTACCCAGGGTCACACGTCAACTGACTCCAGGGTGACTCCCTCCCAGACCGTTCACCTGGCATCCCATGTCCCTAGACTTTTGTGTGATGTCATTTCCCAGACTCTGCACATGTACTAACAGATTCACAGGCTCCGTGGTGACCCCCTTCCTGGTCTCTGTAACTTGGGTCACATGTTCTCAGTATCCGGTGTGACCCGACCTCTCATGCCCTATACCTTTGGTGACTTGGCCACAGGTTCCAGGGTAACCCTCCCCTGCCAGACCCTGTGCTTATTTACACACATCCACAATCTCCAGGATGTTCGCCCTCCCATACCCTGCACCTGGAGTCACATGTCAACAGTTTCCAGCGTGAACCCCACTTTGCCCACTGCACCTGGGCTCACATATCCACATCATGCAGGGTGACACCCCTTCCAGACCATTTCCCTGCCATTAAATGCCTGCAGTCCCCAGAGTGACCCCGTACCTCCCAGACACTGTACCTGAGGTCACATATACAGAGTTTCCTGGATCACCCCCATCCTAGACCCTGTACCTGGGTTCAGATATCCTAGTGTCTTGGGGGACCCAGGTCAGACCTTGCATCTAGGGTCGAATGCCCACTATCCAGGATGACTTGCCTCCCCAATCAGTGCATCTGGGGTCATATGTCCACAATCTTCAAAATGACCCCATCCCCTAACCCTGCACCTTACTCACACATCCAGTCTCCAGAGTGATGTCCACTGTCTCACGGGTGACCTCTTCCCTGAACTTGTTCCAGATTTCACACGATCACCATTGCCACAGTGACCACCAGCAGATCCTGAACTTGTGGTCACAGTTCAACAGTCTGCCTGATGAGACCCATTTTGTACCCTGAACCTTGTGAACCTGCACCTGGGATCACAAGTCCATATTCTCCATGGTGTCATCCCCCAGACCCTGTACCTAGTGTCATATATACAGTCTCCTGGACTTCCCCACTTCCAATACCATGCACCTGTGATCACACATCCACAGTATCCAGGGTGATCCCCCTCCTAAACCTGTACCTGGTGTCACAAGTCGACAGACTCCAGGATGACTCTACCGTTAAGACCCTGTACCTAGGGTCACAAGTCCACTGTTTCCAGGGTGAGACCCCTCCCAGACTCTGCACTTGGGGTCACTTGTCGAGAGTCTCCAGGGTGACCCCACCTCCCAGAAACTGTACCTAGGGTGAAACATCCACAGTCACTCAGGTTGGCCCCAATTCCCAGAACCTGTACCTGGGGTCCCACTTCCATAGTCTCGGTTACCACACGCCAAGACATTTAACATGGTGTCCCATGATCTTGGATGCCAGGGTTACCCCCTCCAAGACCCTGTAATGGGGTCACATGTTCACAGTCTCCAGAGTGTCGTCACTTCCCAGACCCTCCACCTGGAGTCACACAAACACAGGTTCCAAGGTGACTCCCTCGCAGGCCCTGCACCTGGAGTCACATATTCACAATCTCACCTTGGGGAATCCCATTCAGACCCTGGATCTACGGTCACGTATCCAGTCTCCAAGATGATTTGCCTCCCAAATGGTGCATTTGAGGTCACATGACCACAATCTTCAAAGTAAACGCGTCCCCTAACCCTGCATCTAAGTCACACGGCAAATAGTTTCCAGAGTGACCTCAACCCAGACCCTGAAACGAGGGTCACATGTACACAGTCTTGGAGGGTGACCCCCTCCGTGAACTTGTACTAGGTTTCATACGTCCATCATCGCCACAGTGACTACCACCAGATCCTGTACCTGTGGTCATAGATCCACAGTCTACAGGGTGAAACCCTTTTCCTACCCTGAACTTTGGGTCACACGACCACAGTCTCCAGGGTGACCCCACCCAAACCTGCACCTGGGGTCACATGTCCACACTTTCCATGGGGACATACCTGAGACCCTGTACCTACTGTCATATATCCACAATCTCCTAGGTTACCAAACTTCCCATACCATACACCTGTGATCACATGTCCACAGTCTCGAAGGTGGCCCCCTGTATAACCTGTACTTGGTGTCACAAGTCCACAGCCTCCAGGTGACCCCACCCTCAAGATCCTGTATCTGGGGTCACAAGTCCACTTTTTCCATGGTGAGTCTACCTCCCAGACCCTGCATTTGGGGTCACATGTCCAGAGTCTTCAGGGTGACCCCACCTCCCAGAAACCATACCTCGGGTGAAATGTCCACCATTTTCAGGATGGCACCAACTCCCAGAACCTGTACCTGGGGTCACACTTCCATACTCTCAGGGTATCCCCACCTCCCAGACATATAACCTTGCATCCCATGACCCTGGCCACAAAGGTTCCCCCCTCCAAGACCCTGTAATAGGGGTCACATGTCCACAGTCTCCTGTTTGTCAAAACTTTGTAGACCTCACCTGGAGTCACACAAACACAGGTTCCATGGTGACTCCCTTGCAGACTCTGCACCTGGAATCACATATTCACAGGCTCCAGGGTGACCCCCTCGGAAATCCTGTACCTGAGATCACATATCTACAGTCTCCAGGGTGAATCCCATCCCCACACACTGTCTGAGCGGAATCATCCAGTCTCCCATGAGACCCCAATGTCAAGAACTCATCCCTTGTGCTAGAAGTCTACATTCTCCAGGCTGACATTATTTCCCACACCCTGCACCTTGGGTAGCATATTCACAGTCTCCAAGGTGACCTTACCTCCCAGACCCTTTACCTGGGGTCACATGTGCAAATTATCCAGGATTCCCGCCACTCCAACACCCTGCACCTGGGTCAAAAGCCCACAGTCTCAAGGGTGACCTCCTATCTGACCATGTTCCTGAGGTACATGGCCAGAATCTCCAGGATGATCTTGAAAGGTATTGCTGAACCACGCAAAGACACTGGAATTCTTGGCCTCCAGAGGAGATGAATTCAATTCAGGTCCAGAGACGAGGCTTGATTGCTTAGAGCTTTTGTGTAATAAAGTTGTATTAAAGTATAAAGGAGATAGAGAAATCTTCTGACATAGGCATCAGAAGAGGGCAGAAAGAGTAGCCCCTTGCACGTGTTAGCAATGGAATTATATGGCTCAAATGGTAAAGCATCTGTCTGCAATGCTGGAGACCCAGGTTAGATCCCTGGGTCAGGAAGATCTCCTGGAGAAGGAAATGGCCACCCACTCCAGTACATTTGCCTGGAAAACCCCATGGACAGAGGAGCCTGGTAGGCTACAGTCCATGGGGCCACAAAGAGTTGGACATGACTGAGCAACTTTACTTTACTTTTAATTAGTTATTCATATCAGTTCAGTTCCGTTCAGTCGCTCAGTCATGTCTGACTCTTTGGGACCCCATGAATCACAGCACGCCAAGCCTCCCTGTCAGTCACCAACTCCCGGAGATTTCTCGAACTCATGTACATCGAGTCGGTGATGCCATGCAGCCATCTCATCCTCTGTCATCCCCTTTTCCTCCTGTCCCCAATCCCTTACAGCATCAGGGTATTTTCCAATGAGTCAGCTCTTCGCACCAGGTGGCCAAATTATGGGAGTTTCAGCTTCAGAATCAGTCGTTCCAATGAACACCCTGGACTGATCTCCTTTAGGATGTACTAGTTGGATGCCCTTGCAGTTCAAGGAACTCTCAAGAGTCCTCTCCAACACCACAGTTCAAAAGCATAAACTCTTCGGTGCTCAACTTTCTTCACAGTCCAATTCTCACATCTGTACATGACCACTGGAAAAACCATAGCCTTGAACAGAGGGACCTTTGTTGGCAAAGTGGTGTCTCTGCTTTTTATTATGCTATCTAGGTTGGTCATAACTTTCCTTCCAAGGAGTAATTTTCTTTTAATTTCATGGCTGCAATCACCATCTGCAGTGCTTTTGGAGCCCAAAAAGATAAAATCTTACACTGCTTCCACTGTTTCCCCATCGATTTCCCATGGAGTGATGGGACCTGTTGCCATGATCTTAGTTTTCTGAATGTTGAGCTGTAAGCCAACTTTTTCACTCTCCTCTTTCACTTTCATCAAGAGGCTTTTTAGTTCTTCTTCACTTTCTGCCATAAGGGTGGTGTCATCTGCATGTCTGAGATTATTGATATTTCTCTTGGCAATCTTAATTCCAGCTTGTGCTTCTTCCAGCCCAGCATTTCTCATGATGTACTCGGCATATAAGTTAAATAAGCAGGGTGACAACGTACAGTCTTGACGTACTCCTTTTCCTATTTGGAACCAGTCTGTTGTTCCATGTCCAGTTCTAACTGTTGCTTCCTGACCTGCATACAGGTTTCTCAAGAGGCAGGTCAGGTGGTCTGGTAGTCCCATCTCTTTCAGAATTTTCCACAGTTAATTGTGATCCACACAGTCAAAGGCTTTGGTGTAGTCAATAAATCAGAAATAGATTTTTTTTTCTGGGACTCTCTTGCTTTTTCAATGATCCAGCAGATGTTGGCAGTTTGATCTCTGGTTCCTCTGCCTTTTCTAAAGCCAGCTTGAACATCTGGAAGTTCACAGTTCACGTATTGCTGAAGCCTGGCTTGGAGAATTTTGAGCATTACTTTACTAGCGTGTGAGATGAGCATAATTGTGTGGTATTTTGAGCATTCTTTGGGATTACCTTTCTTTCTATTTGGAATGAAAACTGACCTTTTCCAGTCCTGTGGCCACTGCTGAGATTTCCAAATTTGCAGGCATTATGAGTGCAGCACTTTCACAGCATCATCTTTCAGTATTTGAAATGCTTCAACTGGAATTCCATCAACTCCACTAGCTTTGTTATTATGATGCTTTCTAATTGCCACTTGACTTCACACTCCAGGATGTCTCGCTCTAGGTGAGTGATCACACTGTTGTGATTATCTGGGTCATGAAGATATTTTCTACAGTACTTCTGTGTATTCTTGCCACATCTTCTTAATAGCTTATGCTTCTGCTAGGTCCATAGCATTTCTATCTTTTATCAAACCCAGTTTTGCATGAAGTGTTCCCTTGGTATCTCTAATTTTCTTGAAGAGATCTCTAGTCTATCCCATTCAGTTCTTTTCCTGATTCACACGTGATGCACAAAAGGTGCACATGAGGTGCACACGTGATGCCCACGCGATGAACACGTGATGCACACGTGATGCACATGTGGTGCACAAGTGAGGCATACGTGATGAACACGTGATTCACACGTGATGCACATGTAATGAACAGGTGATGCACACGTGATTCACACGTGATACACATGTGATGAACACGTGATGCACACATAACACACACGTGATGAATACGTGATGAACAAGTGATTCACAGGTGACGCACACGTGGCGCACACGTGACGAACACGTGTTGCACAAGTGATGCACATGTGATGGACATATGATTCACACGTGAAGAACACGTGACTCACATGTGATGAACACGTGCCTCACACATGATGAACACGTGATGCACACGTGATGAAAACATGATGCACACGTCACACAGACGTTGTGAACAAGTGAACAACACGTGAGGCACATGTGATGAACAAGTCATGAACACTTGATGCACACGTGATGCACACGTGATTCACGCGTGATACACATGTGACTCACACGTGATGAACACGTGATGCACACATAACCCATATGTGATGAATACGTGATGCACACATGACACACACGTGACGCACAAGTGACGAACACGTGATGCACACGAGATGCACACGTGACGCACATGTGATGCACACATGATGGACACGTGATCAACACGTGACACACACGTGATGAACACATGATTCACACATGACGCAAACTTGATGCACACGTGATGCGCACGTGACGAACATGTGACGCACACGTGTCGCACATTTGATGCACATGTGATGCACACGTAACACATATGTGATGAATACGTGATGCAGACGTGACACACACGTGACGAACACGTGACGCACACATGACGAACATGTGATGCACACGAGACGCACATGTAACTCACACGTGATGTACACATGTTGGACACGTGATGAACACGTGACACACACGTGACGAACACGTGATTCACACGTGACGCAAACTTGATGCACACGTGATGCACACGTGATGAACACGTGACGAACACATGTCGCACACATGATGAACTCGTGACGCACACGTAACGCACACGTGATGGACACGTGATGCACCAGTGACGCACACGTGATGGACACGTGATGCACACATGACGCACCCGTGACGCACACGTGATTCCCACGTGCACACACGTGATGCACACGTGACACACAAGTGACACACATGTGATGAACACGTGATTCACCCGTCATGGACACGTGACACACACCTGATGAACACGTGACTCACACGTGATGGACATGTCACACACACATGATGCACACGTGATGCACATGTGACACACACGTGACACACACATGATGGACACGTGATTCACACTTGATGCACACGTGATTCACACGTGATTCACTCATTTCAACTCGAGATGAGGCCCGATTCCCCTTCATTGGCTCCAGAGCCATCCCACTTTCCCCATCAAACACGACAAGGCGCTTGACTTCCTTTAGGCAACTCCAGGGAATCCCCGAGAACACTGTCATAAGTCTAGAGGAACACCAAGCGTAACACAGCAACTCGAGGAAAGCGCCATGTACCCCAAATCGTCTCGAGATTAGAGTTGATTTCCTGGCTTCAACTCAAGAGGTAGGCCAACTTTCCACAAGCACCTCTAGAGGAGGCTTCTCTCAGCAATAGGTATGTAAGTTGGACCCTGAGTTTGCTGCCTGAAGTGGAATGGGCCCCGAGATGCCCTGACTCAAAAGAAGGCCCGATTTCTCTGCAGTGGCTTTAATGCAGGCTCGTCTTTCATCTCACCAGATGAAAGGATGTATGAATCCCCTGTGGAGACCCTAGAGAAAGCCCTAGTTCCCCATCTCATCTCGACAGGAGGCCTCATATGACTTTGATACCTAGAGAGGCACCAAGAGTTCATTGCTTCAAGAGGTGACGATGCCTGACTCCTCTTGAAAAGTGATAGGAATCCCAATATCCATGTCACAAGTGGAAAGGGATTTTGGGTCTCCCGCCTCATCTCCAAAAGCGTCCCTATTGCCTGCCAAGCCTCGAAGAGATTCCCGAGGTGTCCCTCTTAACTAGACAGGAGTCCTGACATAGCTGAACAAATCCGAGTTTTGAAGGGCCATCCCCACTGTAACTCGAGAATATACCCCAGGATCCCACCGCAACTCGAGAAAAAACATGATACTTCTCCCTGGCCACGAGATGAGCCCCGGTTCCTCTGCATTGCATGCAGAGCAATTCTGTGTTCCCCATCAAACATGTAAGGAGCCTTGACTTGCTTGATGGGACACCAGAGAGTACCCAAGAACACTGTAACAAGTCTAGAGTGACCGTGAGGTTAGTGCAGAAACGGGAAATAGATCCGTCTACCCCAAATCAACTCGAGATGCTGCCCCATTCCCCTGCATTGGCTCCAGAGTCATTCTGCGTTCCCCATCAAACACAAGTGGCATGACTTCATTAAGCAACTCCAGAGATTCCCCGAGAACACTGTCCCAAGTGTAGAGGAACACCAGGTGCAACACAGCAACTCGAGGAAAGCCCCATGTACCCCAAATCGTCTTGAGATTTAGAGCTGATTTCCCTGCTTTGACTCAAGAGGTATGCCAACTTTCTGCAAGCACCTCAAGAGGAGGCTTCTCTCAGCAATATGTATGTGAGTTGGACCCTGAGTTTGCTTCCTGAAGTGGAATGAACACCAAGATGACCTGACTCAAAAGAAGGCCAGATTTCCCTGCAGTGGCTTTAATGTAGGCTCGTCTTTCATCTCACAAGATGAAGGGATGTCTGAATCCCCTGTGGAGGACCTAGAGGAAACCCTATGTCCCCGCCTCATCTCGACAGGAGGCCTCACATCCCTTTGACACCTCGAGAGGCACGCGGAGTTCAATGCTTAGAAGGTGACGATGCCTGACTCCTCTTGAAATGTGATAGGGATCCCAATATCACTGTGGCAACTGGAATTGGACCCAGGGTCTCCCGCCTCACTTCAAGAAGCGTCCCTATTGCCCTGCCAAGCCTCAAAGAGATTCCTGAGGTGTCTCTCATAACTAGACAAGAGTCCTGATGTCGCTTAACAAACAGGAGTTTTGAAAGTCTATCCCCACCTTAACTCGAGAATATGCCCCACGTTCCCACCGCAACTTGAGATAAACCATGAGACTTCCCCCTGGCCGCAAGATGAGGCCTGATTGCTCTGCATTGCAGAGCAATTCCGTGTTCCCCATCAAACACGTAAGGAATCTTGACTTGCTTGATGGCATTCCAGAGAGTCCCCAAGAACACTGTCACAAGTCTAGAGGGACCCTTGTGTCACCGCAGCAATGCGAAATAGCTCCATACTGCAAATCAACTCGAGCCGAGGCCCAATTCCCCTGCATTTGCTCCAGAGCCATCCCGTGTTCCCCATCAAACAGGAGTAGTGGCTTTACTTCCTTTAGGCAACTCCAGAGATTCCCCGAGAACACCGTCCCAAGTCTGGAGGAACACCAGTTGCAACACAGCACCTCGAAGAAAGCCCCATGTACCCCAAATCGTCTCGAGATTAGAGCTGATTCCCTGGCTTTGACTCAAGTGGTATGCCAACTTTCCACAAGCACCTCTAGAGGAGGCTTCTCTCAGCAATAGGTATGTGAGTTGGACCCTGAGTTTGCTGCGTCAAATGGAATGGACACCGAGATGCCCTGACTCAAAAGAAGGCCTGATTTCCCTGCAGTGGCTTGAATGGAGGCTTGCCTTTCATCTCACCAGACAATGGGATGTCTGAATCCCTTGTGGAGACCCTAGAGAAAGCCCTAGTTCCCCTCCTCCTCTCGACAGGAGGCCTCACATGCCTTTGACACCTAGAGAGGCACCAAGAGTTCATTGCTTCAAGAGGTGACGATGCCTGACTCCTCTTGAAAAGTGATAGGAATCCCAGTATCCCTGTGGCAACTGGAAAGGGACCCTGGGTCTCCCGCCTCACCTCTAGCAGCGTCCCTATTGATGTGTCAACCCTCGAAGAGATTCCTGAGGTGTCCCTCATAACTAGACAGGAGTCCTGATGTCGCTGAACAAACACGACTTTTGAAGGGCCATCCCCGCTGTAACTCGAGAATATACTCCAGGTTCCCAGCGCAACTCACGAAAAAGCATGAGACATCCCCTCGCCACTATATGAGGCCAGATTCCTCTGCATTGCGTGCAAAGCAATTCCGTTTTCCCCATGAAATGCGTAGGAGCCTTGACTTGCTTGATGGAACTCCAGAGAGTCCCCAAGAACACACTCACAAGCCTAGAGGGACCCTGAGGTCACTGCAGCAACGCGAAATAATTCCGTGTACACCAAATCAACTGGAGATGAGGCCCGATTCTGCCACATTAGCTCCAGAGAAATTCCGCTTTCCCCATCAAGCAAGACAAGTTGCTTCACTTTCTTTAGGCAACTCCAGAGACTCCCCGAAAACACCGTCCCATGTCTAGAGGAACACCAGGTTCAGCACAGCAACTTGAGAAAAGCTCTATGTACCCCAAATCATCTCGAGATGAGAGCAGATTCCCAGGATTCAACTTAAGAGGTATGCCAACTTTCCATAAGCACCCCAAGAGGAGGCTTCTCTCATCAATAGATATGGGGGAGGGACCCTGAGTTTGCTGCCTCAAGTGGAATGGAGTCCGAATGCCCTGACAAGAAAGAAGGCCGGATTTCCCTGCAGTGGCTTGAATGCAGGTTCGTCTTTCATTGCACAAGATGAAAGGATGTCTGAATCCAATACGGAGACCTTAGAGAAAGCCTTAAGTCCTGGCCTCATCACGCCAGGAGGTCTCACATCCCTTTGACATGGAGGTAGGCGGAATTCAATGTTTCAAAAGGTGATGATGCCTGACTCCTCTTGAAAATTGATAGGAATCCCAGTCTCACTGTGGCAACTGGAAAGGAACCCTGGGTCTCCCGCCTCACATTGAGAAGCGTCCCTATTGCCCTGCCAAGCCTCGAAGAGATTCCTGAGGTGTCCCTCGTAATTAGACAGGAGTCCTGACGTCGCTGAACAAACATGAGTTTTGAAGGGCCATCCCCGCCGTACCTGGAGAATATACCCCAGGTTCGCGCCGCAACTCGAGAGAAACCATGAGACTGCCTTCTCGCCGCGAGATGAGGCTTGATTCCCCTGCATTGCATGCAGAGCAATTCCGTGTTCCCCATCAAATACGTAAGGAGCCATTACTTGCTTGATGGAATTCCAGAGAGTCCCCAAGAACACTGTCTCAAGTCCAGAGGGACCCTGATGTCACTGCAGCAATGGGAAATAGCTTCGTGTATCCCAAATCAACTCGAGATGAGTCCCTATTCCACTGCATTGGCTTCAGAGCCATCCCGTGTTCCGCATCAAACACGACAAGTGGGTTGGCTTCCTTTAGGCAACTGCAGAGATTCCCCGAGAACACTGTCCCAAGTCTAGAAGAACACCAAGTTCAGCACAGCAACTCGAGGAAAGCTCCATGTACCCCAAATCATCTTGAAATGAGAGCTGATTCCCTGGCTTCCACTCAAGAGGTATGCCACCATTCCACAAGCACAACCAGAGGAGGTGTCTCTCAGCAGTAAGTATGTGGGAGGGACCCTGAGTTTGCTGCCTCAAGTGGAATTGACCCTGAGACGCCCTGACTCGAAAGAAGGTCCGATTTCCCTACAGTGGCTCGAATGCAGGCTCATCTTTCATCTCACAGGATGAAGGGATGTGTGAATCCCCTATGGAGAGCATAGAGAAAGTCCTAGGTCCCCGCCTCTTATCGACAGGAGGCCTCACATCCCGTTGACACCTCGAGAGGCATGCAGAATTCAATGATTCAAAAGGTGATGATGCCTGACTCCTCTTGAAAATTGGTAGGAATCCCAATATCCCTATGGCAACTGGAAAGGGACCCTGGGTCTCCCTCCTCACCTCGAGAAGTGTGCTGATTGCCCTGCCAAGCCTCAAGGAGATTCCTGTGTCCCTCATAACTAGACAGGAGTCCTCAAATTGTCCAAGAACACTAGAGCAAACAAGCCCATTCATAACTGGTAAAGATTGAAATAGACACCTGGCCACGGAGGGTATACTGATAGTAAACTCTCCTACAGAAACATACTCAAGATACTGGTGGGATGCATGCACAGCCCCCTTTGGAAGACAGTCTGACAGTTGTTTCAGTAACCACATGGGACAAGCACTGAATTCCGTACATGACAAGTGGTGGAAGCCAGGTATCTTACCATTGGAATGGTAAGTTATGGATAAACAAAAGGAAAGGTTACAAGATTCATGGAGACATCATCACAAATTACCCTCAACTGAATATATAAGCTGGAATACATGTATATATTTCCAAATATTGTCAGCTGAGCATATTTAGCTCCTACATGTATGTTTTAAATATCACTCTATAATGAAAAAGAACAGGAAATGTCCCTGGTGGCCCAGTGGTAAAGGATCTGCCTACCAATGCAGGGAACACTGGTTCAACCCCTGGTCCTAGAGGATTCCACATGCCCAGGGGCAACTAAGCCCCCGTACAACTATTGAAGTACTTGCATGCTCCAGAGCCCAAGTTCTGCAACCAGAGAAAGCGCTGCAATGAGAAGCCATGGCAAGTCAACTAGAGGGTAGCCTCTGCTCACTACAACTAGGCATCTAGCTACAAAGACCCAGCATTGTCAAAAATAATTCAGTGTTTAAAAAAAAGGACAGAAATTCTTTGAATAAACGATTGAGACTAGGGGCGAGACAGTAAATATATAAGCTAGGATAATCTTAAAGTATGAGGAAGTAAAGAAAGTAAAGACAACTATCAAGCTGTCCAAGCTGATAAAAATGAATGATTACACAGTTTTATCTGTATACACTAGCAAATAATAATCTGAAAAGGAATTTAAAAAAACAATTTCCTTTTGATAGTGTCAACATTAATAAAATATTTTGCCATGGGTGTAATGAGGATGACAAGACTGGCACATTGGAAATTATACACGATTGCTGAAAAATATCCTGAATACATGCACAGATATTCCATAGCGATGGAAAGACTTAAGATGGCAATACCATGGAATGCATCTTCAATCTGAAATGAAGATTCAATATGAATTACAAAAGACTGAAAGGTCATTGCTGAACCACAAAAGGCGCCAGGATTTTTGGCCTCCAGAGGAGAAGAATTCAATCCAGGGCCAGTTGACAAAGCTTGATCGCTCAGAGCTTTTGTGTCATAAAGTTTTATTAAAGTATAAAAGAGATAGAGAAAGCTGCTGACATAGACATCAGACGGGGGCAGTAAGAGTACCCCCTGCTAGTCTTTAGGCAGATGTTATACAGCCACTAGCAGTCTGCTAATGAAAGAAAGGCAATGTCTCAGAGAATGACACCAGGCCCCTCACCCACAACATGCATTGAGATAATATTGGCAGCAGGTGAGTCATCCCGGGCCATAGAATGATTGACATGAATTTTGAAGAAAGGCAGATTTCCAAGCAAATATATCATTTCATTAACATAGATTAGGAGAACAGGTATGAGTAAAACATACTGGTTTGTCAAGTCGGTTCTGAGCCTTTAGGGGGAACCGACCTGAAGACAGAGTCTAGCAGAAACACGTAGTATATTAACATAGCTTAAGACAAACCTTTCCTTAAGACAAAATGCATTGCTTAGCTGAAGGTTTGAGAAAAGTTAAGTTCAGGTGGAGCCAGGAGTCGTCATAGCAACACAAAATTTTAAGAGAAACCTCTTAAATTTGTATTGAGAAGGGGAAAAAATGTAGCACTCGTTTCGTTCCTCCAGCTGCTTGAGAGATGAAAAAACGTCTGACACTTGCAGCCTATTCCCTCTGTCTGGAGACCCCTGGCCTTCCTGCCTATTACCCTCTCCAGGCCTTTAGGAAGCAATATACAAGCTGACCCTAACATACACGTGGAATAACAAGGGACTCCAAAGAATCCAAACAATCACATGAGTCTGCAGTTCAAAGGTCCTATGGTATGCTGTGCTAAGTCGCTTCAATCACGTCTGACTGTCAGAGCCCACCAGGCTCCTCTGTCCATGGGAATTTTCCAGGCAAGAATACTGGAGTGGGTTGGGTGCCCTCCTCCAGGGGATCTTCCCAACCCAGGGATAGGATTCCTGCATTGGCAGGTAGGTTCTTTACCACTAGCACCACCTGGGGAAAAAGTGCCTAAAGGAGATCATGGAAACCCATTTAGGAAAAGGGACTCAGAGGAAAGACAGTGAGGGAAGGAAACTCTTAATCACACTCAGAGAAGCCCAGCAGGTAGTTCTGCAGGTGGAAGAGGAGGAGGAAGCATGCTGGAGCTGTGTAGAAGATGAAAGAGGGAACTAAAGCAGGGGCCCCCAACCTCTAGGATCTAATGCCTGATGATCTGAGGTGGAGCTGGTGAAATAATAATAGAAATAAGAGTTTGATCACTCAGCCATGTCCAGCCCTTGGTAGCCCACCAGGCTCCTCAGTCCATTGAATTCTTCAGGCAAGAATACTGGAGTGGGCTGTCATTTCCTTCTCCAGGGGATTTCCCTGACCCAGGGATTAAACCCGGGTCTCCCTCATTGCAGGCAGACTCTTTACCAACTGAGCCTCCAGGGAACAGAAACAGAAATAGAGTGCACAATAAATGGACTGCACTTGAAAGATCCCAAAACCTTGCCCCACCCCTGTCTGTCAAAAAATTGTCTTCCAAAAAAACTCCCAAGGTCAAGGAAGGAACTTCAAGTGTACTCAGCTGTCCTAGATTGCTGGTTTAGGGAGATGCTGAAGTGGGGGTGTCCCAAGAGGTAGACCCTCCCTTGTGTGGAGTCTGCAATAGACCTCTGATAGCCTTGGTGATGATCAGAGAGATTTGTTTCATTTTTTAAAAATATCCTTGTGGGTACCAACTGGGACCATCACTGTTCTAATATACCTCATAGTGTTGCTGACACTACAGATACAATTGTGTGACATTGAACTTATTCAATAAAAATGATGAAGCATCTGCCCTGTGCCCAGCACTTTCCAAGGGCTGGGAAGTACAATGAAAATACTCCATAAGATGCACAGCTGGTAGGCACATTCTTTCAAAAAGCCTTTTTCATTTCCACCAATAGTTTATTCTCAATGTCAACCCTTGCCACTTAATGACCATGCTGGGTAGGAAGCTCATTAAAAACCCAGGAGCCAGTGTTCCTGGAAGGATATCCCATTCTCCCTTGGACAGTCCTCCACCCTCTCCGACTCTCAGTTTCCTCATCTGCAAAATCATGGACAACTGACTATAATTCATCACCGGAACCCAAGCCTATTGAGGGGGAGGGGAAATATTACTCCAAGGCCTGGATGATAGACCAGATTGAAAGAAAAATATGCCATTTCTGGTTTTCAATCAAACAGACAAATACAATGAAGAAAGGAGTCCCTGGCCCTGTGGGATTTGCCTAGGGGTCTAGTCTGGGAAATTCTTACACATCAGGAGATGGCTCTGAGCTGGATTTCCACAAACAAGAACATCCATGCAAAGGACAAGCCTGCAGAGCTCTGTGCCCATTGGTCACAAGAGACTGCCTCCCGATGGCCAGCAGCATTTACAAGTGACCTCCTAAGACCTTCACCAAACTCCTGGGGCACCTCTGGCTTTTCTGTTTCCCTCACTTTTCTGACCCTTTTCTTTAAAAAACGCACATTTCTTCATAGAATGCCACAGTGGAAGGAAAATAGGCCTTCAAGTTTGAGGCCTCAATTTGCAGAAAACTTGGAGCTGCTTGTTTTTTTTTTTTTTTTTTTAATTAAAGCACCACATAAATTAAAAATTTTACACGTTCTAATTATTCAGTTCCAAAACACCAAACTTATTGCACAGGGTCCCCATGGAAAGGCCCCCTCTCAGCAGGACAGCCACAGATTCCCCCATGAAAGGGCAGCAAGGTGCCCTCCTCCCTTCTCTCCTGCCTGGGTGGCCACCAGGTTTTTAAATACATGCACCCTACTAAGTTTCTAGGATGCAATTCGTGGACCCTTCCCTTTCCTGTCCCAGCAGGTGGTCAAGGGCCTGCTGGCCTGCAAAGTGCTGGAAGCAGGGCTGGGTCAGCCGGCCAGACTAAGGGTTGTGGAGTCCCAGCTGGTGAAATTACCAGGCAGGATAAATCCCTTGGACTTCCAGCAGGCACTACGCTGCATGGGAAAATAGATAGATATAACCGGCCTGGAGCCTCAGGGTGGGACCTAAAGTTCGATTTTGTTTTCTCCAATGTTAAATGATACAAGCAAGGGCCTTTGAGACTGTTGTTTTCTTTTCTAAGCCCAAAGACTCCTTCAGTTACTAATGTAGGTATCCTAGAAACTATGTGACATCCATGAAAATCTGATATGTCCTGGTAAAATGCTGTCAGTTATAATTCTAGTTATCATATTAAAGTGTTTCAAGTCACAGCAGTGACTATTTTGTCACTTTTTTGGTCAATTTTTATTTTGTCAATTTTGTCAATTTTTATTTTGTCAATTTTTATCTAATCAGGTTTTAAACATGCCTTCCATGGTTTCACACTGATGCCTTTGCAAAAATACTGCTACCTCAAGATACATGGAAAAGACTTTCCTGAGCTTACCCATAAACAACGCTTTTTGTTTGTTATCTGGTAAGCTGGTACCAGACTGGAATTTAGTCTACTCTCTAGGTTAAGAGAACACAGCTTTCTTAGAATGCAGCTTTCAATCACAGATGATGAATTTATTTACCTTTCAGTGATTTAGATTTGTTTTTATCATCTGTTTTTTTTTTTTTTTTTTTTTTTTTTTTTTTTTTTACTTCCGTAAAATAAATAAGCATTATTTAAGTACGGTACATGTAGGATGGACCAAGATTTCCCCACTCCTGCAAATTCCCTTAAGCCCTCAGATTCTTCTCTTGGGACCAAGGTCTCACTTTCCTCCAGAGGGACAATCCAAGCTTTTTATCAGCTAGCTGATCTGCCCCTGATATCAGAGTCAATTTGAGCATGAGTTGGTCTATAATTTAGGCATGAAACTGTGATTACATAAAAGAAAGATGACTTTTTGATGGAAGATGTCCATGATATTCCTTGAACTTCAGAGAAAATTGGTTAAAATGAAACTTTTTTCCCTTGGAAACTGCAAAGGCAGTTCTTTTAGCATATGCGATTGAAAACATCTAGGTTGTTAGCTCAGTTTTCATTCCAGTCTCAAAGAAAGGCAATGACAAAGAATGCTCAAACTGTCACACAACTGGACTCATCTCACATGCTAGTAAAGTAACACTCAAAATTCTCCAAACCAGGCTTCAGCAATATGTCAACCGTGAAATTCCAAATGTTCAAGATGGATTTAGAAAAGGCAGAGGAACCAGAGATCAAATTGCCAAAATCCACTGGATAATTGAAAAAGCAAGAGAGTTCCAGAAAAACACATATTTCTGCTTTGTTGACTATGCCAACGCCTTTGACTGTGTGTATCACAATAAACTGGGGAAAATTCTGAAAGAGATAAGAATACCAGATCACCTGACCTGCCTCTTGAAAGACCTATATGCAGGTCAGGAAGAAACAGAACTGGACCTGGACCAACAGACTGGTTCTAAATAGGAAAAGGAATATGTCAAGGCTGTATATTGGCACCCTGCTTATTTAACTTATATCTGCTTATATATAGGGCATCGTGAGAAATGCTGCACTGGATGAAGCACAAACTGGAATCAAGATTGCTGGGAGAAATATCAATAACCTCAGATATGCAGATGACACCACCCTGATGGCAGAAAGTGAAGAACTAAAGAGCCTCTTGATGAAAGAGAAAGAGGAGAGTGAAATAGTTAGCTTAATGCTCAGCGTTCAGACAACTAAGATCATTGCATCCAGTCTCATCACTTCTTGGCAAATAGATGGGAAAACAGTGGAAACAGTGGCAGATTTTATTTTTTGGGGCTCGGAAATCATTGCAGATGGTGACTGCAGCCATGAAATTAAAAGATGCTTATGACTTGGTAGGAAAGTGATAACCAAACTAGACAGCATATTAAAAAGCTGAGACATTGCTTTGCCAACAAAGATCCGTCTAGTCAAGGCTAAGGTTTTTCCATGTCATGTATGGATGTGAAAGATGGACTATAAAGAAAGTTGACAGCCAAAGATTTGATGCTTTTGCACTGTGGTGCTGAAGAAGATGCTTGAAGTTTGCTTAGACTATAAAAGGACCCAACCACTCCATCCTAAAGGAAATCAGGTCTGAATATACATTGGAAAGACTAATATTGAACCTG